>NC_134486.1:297422964-297523133 GCF_040206685.1 Ascaphus truei
ACACCAAATAAGACTTCTAAACCTGAATGCTGATATTTTTCTGTGCAGAGAGCAGAGAAGCTTACTCTACAGCAACTAAACAGATAAGACTTTCCTTATTAAGAGACTGCTTATATCTGCTTATTTTCATGTTATGTGTTTGGGCTGGGAGAAGCTTAACTAATGGAGATGTGTACTAATTGCAAGGATTTCACTAGAAATACTCCCAAGTGAATGGAAGCTTTGTCCCCCCCCCCCCCCCTGTGTTTGGATAATTTCCTGATGAAAAGGAAAAGGCACAATAAAGCCTATTATAATTTCACATTATAAACGTCTCCAAATTGTGTACCTCTGTGAACGTCCATCTACAGTAACCTTTAATGGTATAATCTAATTAGGTTGAGACACAAAACACAGACAAACAATACTTATAACAACTAGTCACACAACAAATAAAATAAATATTAAACAAAACACTTCCAAACCTTGGTAATAGGAATGATAAACAGAGGGACAGTTCATCTGTGAATATCTGACAACTTTACCCAGTTGAAATAATAATAGGGGAGGTGAATTAGACAAGTAGGTGTATAATATGTTCAAACTGGTGTGTAATAATTGGAAAGCCATACACCATATACACCATGCTGTATATCCACATAGATTATACGGTTTTAAACTTGTGGTACTAAGGTGTATGCTAGATGGTATAACGGCACCAATAGAAGACAGTGTCTTATTATAGATACACTGTCATATAGTCCTTAGATAGTACAGCATGTAACAAGAACTTGAGCGTGGCTAAAATGTTGCCAAATGAGTTATGTTCATGATACAAGCAAGAAATGACATGTACGTTATAACACAGGCTACTAGAATGGTCCTTGTAATAAATGTGTCAGCAACGCAATTATAAACCTGAATGATATCAGGATAGGCTACTATGTAGCTGGGTATGTTAATACAATGTAATGTATATACAGAGCAATATATGGTCATCCAGACAAATAGCACTTAATAGTGGGACCACAGGCTTAAATCTTAGCCACACAGTCCTTACATATGTTATTAATTAGAGAGACTGTTGCTCTGTTAATCTGTTACAGCTTCACGTGCTATAGTGGTCAGTAAGATGTGATGTTAGGACATCTTCCAATAAAAATCCTGATCCAGAAATAATTAACATGCATTGAGAAGAGTACAATAATACAACAATATATATAGTGTGCAAATGTACCCTTACTCAGCGTGGTGTATTCATGAACACCACAGAATTTAATTAGCTGAGTAGGTAAAGGTGCCTCTATGTAATTAAAGAGTCTTCTGAAATGTAATCACTATAGTGGTAGTATGAAGCAGATACTCCCATGTACAGCTGTCCACTCACGTCTCTCTAGTAAGCTGGATGACGCTCAGTTATAAGCCCACCTCAATGTTAATGACAGGCTAAATAGCTGTGGACTCAGTGTAGTGTCTTGATTAAAGAACATAGCTGTACACGGTATCATGTAGCCCATCTCAGCGTGGTGTATTGATGAACACCACAGAACTTTAATTAGCTGAGTGGGCAGGGAACCCCAATATACAGATGGAGGAACCCCTTGGAGCTAGCCTCTCTAATGGTGGCCGCTGGTAATTACACTAGTGATAATAATCTTAGTGGTAGTAATTCAACAGAAGGGTAGCTGCTCCTGTATCCAGCTACCTGCTCCCGCTACTCAGACAAGCAGGATGACGTCACAGATGTGCGCCCACCGACGATCGTTTCGCGTCGCACTGATATTCACAGGCAAACTGTCCCCTCTGTTTACCATTCCTATTGCCAGGTTTGAAGTGTTTTGTTTAATATTTATTTTATTTGTTGAGTGACTAGTTGTTATAAGTGTTGTTTGTCTGTGTTTTGTGTCTTAACCTAATTTTATCCTTAGATTATACCATTAAAGGTTACGTTTTATCTTTCATACATTATATACTGTTTGAGTGAGTGCTGGTACTATAGTGGTCTTTTTCCACTTGCTTCGGCAGGTGTTTTTTTGTCCTTTTTCTGCACTTCACCCAATCCCTCTATCCACAATAAACAAAGATACACACATAACCCTACTACCCACCTCCTCTATCCCCAACAATCCCCCCCCAACCATACAGTACAGTAATGGGCAAAATTACTATTATCCACATATAGATAATAGTGCATTTTCCCATTATAAAATCAAACATTAACCATTCAGCAGAAATAAAGTAAATAAAACGTTCAACTTACCCCTGCCATCATGAAGGACATCCTCGTCAGCATACTCCAGGTCATGTCTTCCGATGCCAGCAAGAATACAAGAAAAAATACAATCTAATGATCCTCATCACTTAATCACCTTCGTGGTTAATAACCGGTATAGTAATTAAGGGGTTAACCCACCCTCCCCCGCTACCCCACCCCGGAGGCCTAACCACCCACCCCGGAACCACTATACCCACCCTATACCCATTGATTGGAACAGTGGTGTGTCATACCCATATAATATGGGCATGATAAGCCACTATAGCAGTCAATGGTAAACCTAATAAAAAAGCAGGAAGCACAAAAATATACAATAATAAAATATATACACAAGCACCTAAACACCACAATGTGTACCAATCAAGAAGTTAAAGAACTAGCCAACCAATCAATTAAAGAAATAAACCAGTAGCCAACAAAACAAATAATACATTTAAAACTCTAACCAATCCTAAAATGTACTAAAAAAAAGCCATCCAAATTCACAACAATTTAATCCAAACAATAAAGAGAATCGAAAAAATAACAATCAATAGAAAACAAGCATTTGCCAAAAAAATGCACTGGCTGTCACTGTATTGCTCTGTACCCAAAAGTGGCACAGATTAATACAGTATCAGTCAATTGGCAAGCAAATACATAAAAATAAATAAATACAATTAAAAAAACCTGAAAAAAAACAATTATATACATTCAATATTTCTACCTGTCTTCACCCTCCAAATCCCAGCGAATCTGCAAGCTCTAAAACCGCAACATCATCACTGGCAATCCAACGCCATCCACCTTGAAGATCAGGAACAGGTAACAAAAATCTTCTTTCTTTAATCTTTTTTTCACATTCTTCTATCTTCATCTGTCATTATTTTCTTCTTTTTTCTATCTTCTCTTCATCTGTCAATCCAAATTTCCCCATGGTAAATCCAAACGGATGTTGCCACGTCGACTTCTTCCGTTAAAATGAGACGTACAGGCCTATATAGGGCCTGTGATGTTTTGGGTCAGATGCTACAGCTCCAATCCAATTGGACGCTGTATCATGTGCCCGCCTCCTTTTAGGAGTCATGTGCCCTGCCTCCAAGGAAGGTACATCACATCCTTAAAACCACATGGCTATATAACATGGTATTACAGGCTAATGGGATTGAAGACAATCCCATTGTTGCTGTACCATGTGATAGGTTACATTAGTTAAAAAGGATGTGACGTCACTTTTGTAATACCATGTGATATAGCCATGTGGTTTTAAGGATGTGACATACCTCCCTTGGAAATGATGTCACATCCTTAAAAAAAAAAAAAGAGGCGGGCACATGATACAGCGTCTAATCAGATTGGAGCTGTATCACCTGCCCCAAAAATGTGACTTCAAATAATTCCTATATACAGTGTGTTGCATGGTAGGACTGCACCTTTACGCAGTACTGCTTTTGAGCATATGAATGTTCACAATCCTATTCATGATGGATATGAAACAAACAGGTTATTAACCACAAACTGTGGTGGGACCATTACACAGAGTATGTTCCGTCTTCCTTTTCACTCAAGACATTTCAAGGTGGGTAGCATTTTCAGCGCCTGCAATACAGTAGAAGTCCAAAGAGATGTTAGTAATCTGAGACTTTCAGTTTATTTATTGTATTTTTTTAAATATATTTTAGTCCAGATAAGATTAGGAGGCTACAATTAATATATATACAAATTCTGCACTTCTTACTTCATTGCCAAGTAAGTAGATGGCAATGTTTTTTTCGAAGTGGCTATTGTGATCATTTTGGGTATTCTTCATGCACTGCTGTGCTTCTGGTTACGTGCTGTTTTCTTCTGAGCAACTGGAAATTCCTGACAAAGTATCTGAGCTCTGTTGCTGTTGAGCAGATTCCCTGGGCAGGTGCGTAAACCTTCAAAGGAAATATAACCTCAAGGGCATTGCAAGCATCAGTGCCCAACTCAGCTTGAGGAGGCAAAACAGCACAAAAATGTGAGACGGAAAATAAACAATGCTTGGCTTTTTCAGCTGCCTTCCACTTAGGTAAATTACCCAACGAGATAACTGTAAAACACCCCTTATCTGGTTTGTAATTCAATTATCTTGTCTACATAAATGATATAAAATCAATATGTAATGTGATGTTACAGTAAAAAAAATGATTCTTCCTCTGGTTTCCTTGGCATGGTTATTGAAAGCTTTGACTATATAAAAGTATTTTGCATGTACAGTATGCTACTGTACGTTCATATATTTACATGTATAAATGATAATAAACTCCAGCCTCACTTTACTAGCCATTTATCAGCGTTTCCCAGATGCAAATCTGCGAGAAAATATACTGCAATAGATTAATCAATGAACGAAATTCATATTGGTTTTAGTTGGTATGTTTTGAGATATAACCCCTTTTTATATATAGATATGTATCACCCTGGTGAAGTATTTAGCGAAATGTGCAGGGTGGATAAATGAGCCCATGTGAAGGCAGAGTACAGAAGAACGCGAAGGTCAAGTGGTCCAGTGATGTCATAGTGAGGGCGGGACTTGGAGCGGCGTCTCCATCCAAAAAAGTTATTAACAGCCTCCTTATCTAATGTCTATGATTATACGTCTTAAAGATTTGGCTAAATGTATTCAGTCTTGGTTGCACTGAATAAGTTTGAATGATGGGAGCACACACATGTTACACAGAGGCATAAAACCAAGTATTTAATGTGTGCGTTTATTTTTCAGAATTCTATATTTATAAACATTACTACACTATATATTTTTCTCTTTTTAATTTTTTTCCTGTTTGCACTAAGGTCCAATTGTTTGATATAGATATATATATATATATATATATATCCAGTGTTCGACAAACCTATACATTTGCTCGCCCCGGGCGAGTGGATTTAACCCCGGGCGAGTAAATATTGGCCCAAGCAGCACACATTTGGTACTAGGTGGCGAGTAGATTTTTTTGTGTGGCGAGTAGATTTTTTTGGTGATTTGTCAACCACTGTATATATCTATACAGTGTACAGCATGTTCACAATAGGAGGTTTTCAACATCATACAACATTTTAAAAGTGTGTATTTTTTAAACTGAAGGTGTTCAACAACTACAAAACCAACAATTGCAATGACTAATTATGACCACTAATTATTATTACCAGATAATATTAGACAATTGATGTGAAAATAATGAGAGGATCTCTTGGGTGCTCTACAGAGCTTCAAGCTCAATCTCATTAATATTTCATACTAGCTGAGAGACCCGGCGTTGCCCGGGATGTAATGTTCCCGTTCCTCTCTCTCCTCCCCCCTCTCTCTGTTTGTCCCCCATTCACATCAATCCAGTCCCCCCCCTCCCTCCCTCCTTTACAGCTTCATGTAGCGTGTGTGCGTCAGTCACTGTGTGTTTGCTCGCGCGTCAGTGAGTCTGAGGCAGAAACACAACACACACAGACTGACTGACGCACACACAGTCAGTGTGTGCCTCAGTCAGTGTGTGCGTGCGTCAGTCAGGCTTTGTGTGCGCGTCAGTCAGTGTGTGCGTGCGTGCGGCAGTCAGTCAGTGTGTGCGCGCGGGGCGTCAAAGGCAGGGGGGGGCGTCAAAGGGGAGGGGGGGGCGTCAAAGGGGAGGGGGGGGGGGCGTCAAAGGGAGGGGGGGGCGTCAAAGGGAGGGGGGGGGGGCGTCAAAGGGAGGGGGGGGCGTCAAAGGGAGGGGGGGCGTCAAAGGGAGGGGGGGGGGTGTCAAAGGGAGGGGGGGGGGCGTCAAAGGGAGGGGGGGGCGTCAAAGGGAGGGGGGGGCGTCAAAGGGAGGGGGGGGCGTCAAAGGGAGGGGGGGGGCGTCAAAGGGAGGGGGGGGGCGTCAAGGGAGGGGGGGGGCGTCAAAGGGAGAGGGGGGGGGGCGTCAAAGGGAGAGGGGGGGGGCGTCAAAGGGAGGGGGGGGGGCGTCAAAGGGAGGGGGGGGCGTCAAAGGGAGGGGGGGGCGTCAAAGGGAGGGGGGGGGGCGTCAAAGGGAGGGGGGGGGGGCGTCAAAGGGAGGGGGGGGGGCGTCAAAGGGAGGGGGGGGGCGCCTCAAAGGCATGGATTCCTCCCCCTGCATTTCCTGCAGTGGACAGGAGGGGGGGGGGCAGTGGACAGGAGGGGGGGGGGGCAGTGGACAGGAGGGGGGGGGCAGTGGACAGGAGGGGGGGGGCAGTGGACAGGAGGGAGGGGGCAGTGGACAGGAGGGGGGGGGGCAGTGGACAGGAGGGGGGGGGCAGTGGACAGGAGGGGGGGGGCAGTGGACAGGAGGGGGGGGGCAGTGGACAGGAGGGGGGGGGGCAGTGGACAGGAGGGGGGGGGGGGGCAGTGGACAGGAGGGGGGGGGCAGTGGACAGGAGGGGGGGGGGCAGTGGACAGGAGGGGGGGGGCAGTGGACAGGAGGGGGGGGGCAGTGGACAGGAGGGGGGGGCAGTGGACAGGAGGGGGGGGGCAGTGGACAGGAGGGGGGGGGGCAGTGGACAGGAGGGGGGGGGGCAGTGGACAGGAGGGAGGGGGGGGCAGTGGACAGGAGGGGGGGGGGCAGTGGACAGGAGGGGGGGGCAGTGGACAGGACGGGGGGGCAGTGGACAGGAGGGGGGGCAGTGGACAGGAGGGGGGGCAGTGGACAGGAGGGGGGGGGCAGTGGACAGGAGGGGGGACAGGAGGGGGGGACGCAGTGTGGACAGGCGGGGGGGACGCAGTGGACAGGAGGGGGGGGGGCAGTGGACAGGAGGGGGGGGGCAGTGGACAGGAGGGGGGGGCAGTGTGGATAGGAGGGGGGGGGCAGTGGACAGTGACACACACACACACACACACACACACACACACACACCACACACACACACACCTCAGTTGATGCGCCCTTTCTCAGTTCCGTTTGGCGCCGGAGGTGGGGAGCGACACCTACCTGTACTTCCGGGCGCCGCCACCGTCTGACTCGGCGCGGCGAGGGAGGAAGGGGGTCCGCCATCTTACGCGCCGCGTGGCAGCTGCGGGAAGCGAGGTGATTTGGAGCGGGGGAGGGGGGGGAGAGGTGATTTGGAGCGGGGAGAGGTGATTTGGAGCGGGGAGAGGTGATTTGGAGCGGGGAGAGGTGATGCCGCTGGGGAGGGGGAAGAGGTGATGCCGCTGGGGAGGGGGAAGAGGTGATGCCGCTGGGGAGGGGGAAGAGGTATGCCGCTGGGGAGGGGGAAGAGGTGATGCCGCTGGGGAGGGGGAAGAGGTGATGCCGCTGGGGAGGGGGAAGAGGTGATGCCGCTGGGGAGGGGGAAGAGGTGATGCCGCTGGGGAGGGGGAAGAGGTGATGCCGCTGGGAGGGGGAAAAGGTGATTTGGAGAGGGGAGAGAGGTGTGTGTGTGTGTGTGTGTGTGTGTGTGTGTGTGTGTGTGTGTGTTTTATTTATTTTTTTGGACCTTTGGCCCGTCACTCCGCCTCAGGCCAATGAGAGGTGTGGGGGGCGGGCCAAGGGGGTGGTGTGAGTGTGTGAGGCCAATGAGAGGTGTGCGGGGGGCGGCGGGCCAAGGGACCAATGAGATTGCCGCTAGGACACCGGACATCCAGCAGGCAGGCAAACATACAGTGCTTTCACTAATATAGTATAAGATGAGGAGATTAACGAACATTTTGATTGGATAGGGTTTATTGTGGCTGCTATGCAAAATGAAGGAGACAGTGCTGAATGCTAACATTCTTCTGTTTATAGTACAACAATGATGTGTTATATGTTTGTGAATATAGACAAGTGGATTAGTTTACACCACGATGTGTTTGATTTGATAAATCAGGGCAATCATATCGTGTCGCAAAACAAATACCTTTCTTTTTGCTGCACGTGCATAAAACACACCCAAATATTGACAAGAAACACAGTACTGTATATTCTCACAAATTGCTGATTGATCACCATGGAGGACACAGTCAGTTAACCTCCCCCATCTTTCATGTCCACCATACTACATGGTAAAAAGGCCAACAATGGCCTAGTGGGAGAGGTGCAGTGAATTGCAGTCTTTCCAGCACCAACGGTGAAAGCTTTTTGCTGTTTTCAGCAAAAAAACACACCCTGAACTAGTATTTTATTTGTAGGTAAATATTTGTTGTTGTTTGTTTGTTTGTTTTAGGTTTAAAGCAGCACCTTCGGAAAACTTTGTTAATTTTTGAATGGATTTGAAGCAGGCGGTCTCCGAGCTGAACCGCTTAGTTGTCCCCTGGGCCAATAGGAAGCTGTGACGTCATCCCATGCAGCTTCCCATTGGCCCACGTGACGCGGGGCATTTAAAGAGCAGAGAGATACCAGCACCCCCTTCCGAGATAAGTACTGTATCTTGGGAAGCAGGGGGTCCGGAGCTTAAATCAATGGTTCTGCTTCAATCCTATTTAAAAACACAAAAACAAAACATAAAGGGGCCTCAGGACTGTTGCTTTAAATAGAAATCAAGTAAAATGACTGACATTTTTTAAACAAGAAACATCTGAAAGCCTTGATAGATGCTTTAGAATAGTGCCATTGTTAATACTGGATAATTTATATAGAGATGCTTTTTCTTTCAATGTGGAAATGTTTTCGTTTCCTGTTAAGTAGTACAGGTATTATTAATTATTAGCATTATTTCCAGTGTTATTGGATTGCACAGCTAATTTCGGTAAATTTATTTATCAGGTGGTTACAAAGCTGTTGTGTTCATGCCTAGCATTTAATGCAGCCTTCTGCTGCTGAAAGTATGGATCAAAAGTCCATATTCACAGGACACTTTCGAAAAAAACCTTAAAGCTGTGATAATTCATAGGCTTTTATGGTAAATTTGTGCTCACACATTGTATTATTTTGCAGTGGTTGAGTTGTGCTTTTATTTGATAGTACAGGAGATCTCCCCTTCGCTTTATTTTCGAAAACGACATTTTCCTTTTAGAAAATAAAGGGTTTTATTTTTCTCTCCATTTTTCTTTGCTTGTGCTTTATTTATAGCATAACATTTTTGGAAAGTATTTGGAAGCTTTCCATAAACCTAGTAGGATTATTAGCGCTTTAAATTTAGAGCTACCAAATATCTGGAAGGCTCAACTGGGCCACGTACATACAAGGGTGTCGTTTATTGGGGATATAGCACGCTACAAATGTAATCTGCTATATTGTATGACAAACATAGTTTTGGTGATTTTAACAAGCCTCTTAAGATATCTACAGTTATCCTTGACCTACTTGTGCTTTTCTTCAGACATAATCTGGGAACATCTCCAGTAATCTGGGACATATGGCAGCTGTAATCCATTCACAGTTCTACCATTTTTCACAGGCTTTAACCAGTCTTTTTTTTTTTTACCAGTATTTTCAACAATCACTGTTTTGGATTACGCTGTGCTGTGCGTGAGGGGGCATCTCTATATACAAATATTAAACAGAATGTAAAACTCAGGTAAATTTCAAGACATCAGGGCTATCAGTCTATTACTAATGTTAGGAATCCTTGATTAAGTCTAGTTAACATCCAGACAGGGCCTTGGGCAATCTGAGTTAGCTGCGTTCTATGAATGTGTCTTTGAATAAATCTACACGTGGGTTGTGGCACAAAATAAAACTAAGACAAAAAAATGTACTCCGCCCAGCAGATTTCACTATATGCCTATTGTGCGAGAACAGGCCCATTTCTGTCAGGCTTTTCAAAGGGTTGAACGGAATAGATTTGTATTTCCACAGTTGCGACGGCTTGAATCACTATTCCTGCTGCTAATGGGATACTGATTGGGAGTTCAACTAAAAATATGTCAAAACAGTGACTGTGAACAAGACGAAAAATGTACTCGTAGCGCAGGGCATTTTTTTTTTTATAAATAGCAGGGCCCTGGAGCCCTAAGGCAGAGGGAAACATGACTACTGGCCATGGGGGTTGGGGGGGGGAACCTAATGTTGCAAGTTGGGTGAATGGGGGAAGAGTAAGTAAGTGAGATCATCTCGCTAGTAAGTGCTTCAAGAAAGGAAAGGCAGGTTTAAGGAGGGGGGCAGTCGGTGTGGCTGGGGTAAACAGCGAGGATGCTGGTAAGTGTAGGAAAGATGGAGCCGTGGCTCGTAACCCTAAAAGGGTGTCAGTGGGCATTATAAGAGAGAGTTTTACGGATTGTTTTTTGGATTCCCCATGGAATGGAGCATCTCCTTCTGGATGGACCCTTAGATAATAGAAGAGCATCTTGGGGTTGCTAGGTTGGGTAGGATGGCAGGGCCATTCCAATTTCCCCCAATTGAAGGTTTGAGGATATCCCTGTTGGAGGTAGTACTTAAAAAGGAGGTGGATTCATTTCGACTCATTCCCCGCGTTTCCTTTCCAGAGGGACAGTCGTTGAATGACGGAATTGATAAGGATTTGTGCAGAATGAAATACGCATCATTTGACAGAGCACGGAAGCTGATCAGGGATGCAGGGGAAGGGCATTGCTAGCGAAAACAGACATTGAGATTGCTTTCCGATTGCTTCAGGTGCTCCCGAAGTGCTTCCATCTGGTGGGTTGCTGGTTGCAGGGTCAGATTTTTGCGGATTTCTGTCTCCCAATGGGGTATGCAATTTCCTGTTTTTAATTTGCGACTTTCAGTTCATTTTCGGAGTGGGTGTTGCGTGGTGTGACTGGATTGCATAGCGTCTGCACTGTCTGGACAATTTTTTGTTTGTAGGAAAGGCCGGTTCGGGGGTTTGTGCCAGGTTGTTGCTTGAATTTCAAGAGTTTATTAAGTATTTTGGGGTGCCATTGGCTAGGGAAAAAATGGAAATCCCGTCATCTGTCTTTCTTTCCTGGCCATTGACGTGGATACGATCAAAATGGTGTTCAGGCTGCCACAAAAAAGCTGAGGGAGTTGGTGGATATGGTGCACAATTTTGTTGGGCTTAAGAAGGCCACACTTGGGCATTTACATTTTGCGACACGGGTGTTACCCATGGAGTGGTTTTTTTTGCAGGTGGCTGGCTTTCGCCATGGCAGGGGTGAAAGTGTCCCACTATTTCATTAGGGTTTCAAAAGGGATTAGGAAGGACTTACTGGTATGGGATGGGTTTTTGGGGCGTTATAACGGGAGAACGTTGGTGCTCAGGGAGCCAGTGGAGAGTCAGCAGATCGAGCTCTTCACAGACCCGGCAGGGTCAGTGGGCTTCAGGGTGTAGAATATGGAGAGCTCGGGTTGCTGGGCAACCTGATGTTCCTGGATCTGTTCCCTTTTCTGGTGTCTATGGTGCTATGGGGGCAGGAGTTAGCCAATAGGGAGGTAGTATTCAGGAAAATGTTATTCCCGATATTTAGGCTCTTGAAGTACGATGTCTTCTTTATCTATTGTGAAGCATATAAATGTGGTGTATTCTAAGGCTACGTCCATGCTCCCAAAGAATGCGCGGAGGCGTGCAACGCGACCCATGTTTAGCGGGAGCAGTTTCCTTTCAGGCTAGAAGCGATGGGGGCATGTCTAGGGGCATGTCGGGGGCGTGGCCATGACGTTCCACCTTATTGGGAGAACCGCTCACGTGACCTGGCCGACGCACCGTGGAATCAAATGTAACTGATTCCTCGCGCACCTCGTACTCTCACACGCGCGGCCCATGGCTGTGATCATTGCCCTAAGGCATTGTGCTCGCTCCGTGCGTGCATGCCTCCATGATGTCTTCAGGAGCATGGAAGCAGCCTAAGATACATGTATTTTAAACATACGCTACATATGTTAAAAAAAAAATGTATTATACTGAATATCTTTTCTGGCACTGTAGTGATTGAATTGCTATAATTTGAAATGAAAGCACAAAAGGAACACAGAAATCCACAATAAAATGTATTTTCTATTGTTTTATTTTTGATTAATGTTTTATTTTTTATTTATAAGAAAGACAATCTGTTGGTACATGAACCTTAAACAGACGAAGTGGGGGGAACTTCCGGTGACGTCACCCGGTATGGACGGCTGCTAGAGGAGCTCCTGAAACCCGCGGGTTATATAGCGAAAAAACCCTTATTTAAACTCAAAATTTCCGGACGAAATTAGTCCCCTCGGATAGATAAACAGAAGGGGAATGTCCAAAGCAAAAAAAACGAACAACCAGGCTGTTTCCAATTTTTTTTCACCGTCTCAACGAGGGAAAGAAAGCACCATGAATCCCCAAGATGGCGGCGGACCGCATGGCGCTACCTCCCAATCTGGGAAAAAGACCCAGCCGAGAGAAAACCCCTCTACAAGCCCAGAACATGCAATAACCAGGGCATATTTGGAGGAACTGATGGCTGGAATGGCTGCTACTCTCAAAACCTCCTTCCAAACGGAGTTGCGGTCTGCAGTGAGCGACATAAGGAGGGAAATCTCAGGGCTAACAGAAAAGACCACTACCCTAGAGAACAAGCTCTCCGAATCCCTACAAAGGCAGGGAGAGGCAGAAGAAGAGATCAGCCGCCTGGGTGAAGAGATCTCCCTCCTCAAAGAAGGCATGGAGGAACAAGAAAATCGTGACCGGCGACAGAACATTCGTGTGAGGAATGTTCCAGAGTCAGTCACGCAAGAACAGATCCGGCCTTACCTCCTGGAGCTCTTCAATCTGGTCTGCGGGGAGATGGAGGAAAGGGAGATGGAAATGGACAGGGCCTATCGTGCGTTAGGACCCAAGTCTGATGATCCAAAACGAAGAAGGGATATCATAATAAAAATGCATAAATACACCTCCAAAGAGAAAATCATTTCAGCATGCCGAGACATGGGAGAAATAACTTTCCAAAACGAGACCTTGCAAGTGTACAACGACTTGTCAAAAGCAACAAGAGACCGCAGACGGGAGCTAAAGCCGCTGACTAACTTGCTCCGTGAGAAAGGAATACAGTACAGATGGGGCTTTCCGTTTAAAATCTCGGTGAACAGGAATGGAAAGTTCCTGTCCATGAAGTACCCCGCGGACATGGCCCCATTTGCAAAGGCCTTGGGCCTAACCCCTCCACAAGCATGGCTACCAGGCAACCTGTCATCTGGAGACGCCGCAGGAGACCCGCCCCGGACATCGGAGAGGATCGCGGCCCAGCACTCCAGAGACAAGCAGTAACAGCCGCCACCGCACCCAAACAACACCCCCCTATGTGATCCCGAGGGAGAGGGGAGACCCATAACTACATTGGAAGGCACCCCATCGGACTGGAGCAGTACCTGGAGAGGAGCCGCCGACTTCCCGAGCAAGACAACACTGGACACCGCTCCCCACATTGGACCACGTGTCACCTACTCCCGCGATGGCACCGGAGCTGTTCCCGCCAGCCGCCTTGAAATCCTGGTACACACCCAACTCGACCGGATGGAACAGGATCGTGGTTTCCCCAATGCCAGTATGCGAGGAGAGCCTGGTCCCGGCCTTGCTCTGCTATGCCCCGACCTCCAGTCTTTCTGGTTAGTCCGCGGGGGTGTTCACCCCCCCCCCCCCTCCAGCCAGTCGCCCCGGTTCCACGGGATGGTTTTTCTGGCCCACGGGGGGGGGGGGGGGGTACGGCTCATCAACGAGTAAGCCGCAGAGCCCGAACCGACAAAAAACGCACTAACTCAAGAGACGGAGGACAACTGTGGCCCCGGGGAACCGGACCACCCGATTTGACTTAAGGGACGCAAAAACACAAATTGAGGTTTGGCGCCCTGGAGGCCGTGAGTAACATAATAAAATGTTATATTATAGAAGGTACCCCACGCCCCCACCCCACCCCCGTTTCTGCCTTAACCCAAGCACAAAGCACATAGCTTCCCCCCTCCCCATCCTCCCCCCCCCTCCTTCACACGTCCCCCCTTCCCCCCGCACACCTCCACACACCCCCCTCCCACCCTGGTCCCCCATCCCCCCCCCCAAGCCCCCACCCTCCCCCTTACCCCCAAAACCCAGGACCATAGCATATGGGAGTGATATATATAAACCCATGATATATATAAACCCATGAATCACTAATCTGCGCAATACCCAATAAATTAACAAATTTGTAAACTGATTGTACAGGTCGCAGTATGAAAAATAGCCCTAGTCATCCTCCCCTTCTCCCCCCCTCCCCCCCCCCACACCTTTACTAGCAAATCCACTGATCGCCAAACGGCTTACAATACAAATGTGAAACAGAGATGCATGATAACGGTACTGTATAAAAGCCGAGAAGTGTATACAATGTGTGAAATGCCCCTATGCCTCCCCTTATACTTCCCCCCTCTGGAACGACACCCAGAGGAAGTAAATGTACATAAGAAAGCCATAAGTATCCTCGCTGATCTCTAAACAGCATATAGTATACTTATTGCACAGAGTGATATAACAGATGCAACATACAAAACCGTGAAATGCCTGTACTGTTTGAAGTGTGCCGTTACCCTCCCCCCCCTCCCACTCCCATCCCCCCCCCTCTCACCCCCCCCCCCCCCGGTGCTATATAAAAGTTGAGAAGTGTATGCAATGTGTGATATGCACCTATGCCTTCCCTTGGAACAGCACCCAGAGGAAGCAAGGGTATATAAGGAAACTAAATGTGCCTTGGCTGATTTCCAGACAGTATATAGTATACTTATTGTATAGAGTGGTATAAGAGATGCAACATAAAAAAATGTGAAATGCCTGTACTATTTGAAATGTTCCGTCAACCCCCCCCCCACCCCCCCACTCCCCCCCCTCCACCCCCCCACTCCCCCCCCCCCCCCCACAACCCCCCCCCCCCAGTGCTATATAAAAGTTGAGAAGTGTATGCAATGTGTGATATGCACCTATGCCTTCCCTTGGAACAGCACCCAGAGGAAGCAAAGGTATATAAGGAAACTAAATGTGCCTTGGCTGATTTCCAGACAGTATATAGTATACTTATTGTATAGAGTGGTATAATAGATGCAGCATACAAAAATGTGAAATGCCTGTACTGTTGGAAATGCTCCGTCAAACATGGACCATGTTATGCGCAAATTCGGTTTCAAAGACGCATATCTAGAAGGAGTCCGTAGATTATATCAAAACCCATCTGCAACAGTAAAACTACCAGGGGGCAGTAACCAGAGATTTGAGATCACTAATGGAACTCGACAGGGATGCCCCCTATCTCCTCTTCTCTTTGCATTAACCATAGAACCCCTGGCAGCGGCAATAAGAACTAATAGAGACATCAAAGGAATAGAAATTGGACACAGGCAGCACAAAATATCACTATTCGCAGATGATGTCATTTTAACCCTGACGCAACCTCAAATATCCCTACCTAACCTCCAAAAAGAACTCCGAGATTTTGGAGATATATCAGGCTATAAAATCAATAACGATAAATCGGAAGCACTAAATTTAAGCCTGCCAGAGCCAGAGGTGAAACTCCTCAAATTAAACTTTAATTACCATTGGAGCTCCTCGAGTATCAAATATCTGGGAGTAAAGATAGCGAGGAACTACCAATCCCTATATCAACAAAATTACCCGACCCTGTTTCGGAAAATCAAACAAGACCTAGCGAAATGGGGAGGATATCAAATATCATGGATCGGGAGAATGATCTCGGTTAAAATGAACATACTCCCCAGATTATTATATTATTTCCAGACGCTCCCGGTCCACATCCCTGGCTCAGAATTAAAGAATATACAAAAACTAATCTTCCACTTCATTTGGCAGGGTAAGAAACCCAGAATCGCTAGGACAGTTCTCTTGGCATCAAGGGGAAGAGGATGACTTGGTGTCCCAGACATCACAAAATACTACCTAGCCGCACAATTGCGACAGGTGGTAGTCTGGAACGCCAACCCAAACCAATACTGTTGGTTAGATATAGAATCATATTACGCCGAGACGCCTTCACTACCAGCTTGCCTTTGGTCCCTGAGCAGGGAAGACATGCAGAATAGTAAACTTAAGTTAGGCCCAATGAGACACACATGGGAGACCTGGACGAAATGCAAATATAAATTTAAGCTCACTTCACCCCAATCCCAACTCATACCAATTCACAAAAATCCGAAATTCCCTCCTGGTTGTGAGCCCAGACAATTAGACCAATTCAAAGCTAAAAATATAAGAGCGATCGCTGACCTCCTGAGCTTTGAGGAGTTCCTGAGTTATCAAAGACTACAAACCAAATATGAAATAGTAAGATTGGACGTGTTTAAATATCTACAAATTCGGCACTTTATACAAACCCTATCACCAACGTTGAAATTTCCCCCTCTCACAAGTTTTGAGCGGCTCTGTAGAGAAACAGGCCACCAGAAAGGTCTTATAACGCAAATTTACGCAGAACTGGAAAGGGCCACAGAACCCCCAACACACGACTATATGCTGCATTGGGCAGCAGAATTGGGAACAGTTATAGACCGAGAGGATTGGGAAAGAATTTGGGAAACTGCCTCAGGAACTTCCATATGTACCACAATCAAAGAAAATATATATAAAATACTGTTCCGCTGGTATCTTACCCCAGTTAGAATAAATCAAATTTACCCCCAGGCGTCCGATCTATGCTGGAGAGGTTGCAGTCAAAAGGGAGACATGGCACACATTTGGTGGACATGTCCGGAAATTCAAAAATACTGGGGAACCACTCAAAAATTAATAGAAGAGGTCACCGGCCTCAAAATCCCTATTGACCCGCTGACCTACCTGTTGGCCAGGCCCTTAGAAGATGTGGACCGACCAACAGGTAAATTAATCTCCTTCATCCTAACAGCGGCTAGATGTGCAGTGGCGGCCGCCTGGAAGAAAGTGTCTCCCCCCTCAAAACAAACGATAAAAAATAGGATACAAGTGGTAATGAATATGGAGAAACTATCGGCCTTTTTGAAAAGATCCACGGACTCCTTTAATAAAACATGGGATCCGTGGCTAACCCATATGGCACCCCCACACCTCTAACCCATAAATGAAAAGTAAAAAGAAAGAGTCTAGAGACTCTAATAGAAATAGTCTGAGGACGCGATAAGCAACAGGTATCCCCCCCTCCCCCCCCCTCCCCCCCCTCCCTTCTCCCCCTTTCCATACTCTTATTCTCTGTTTCCATACTCGCGCCCCCCTCATAGCCCCAGGAGGGTCAGGGGGGCGATGAGCTTTCCTCTTTCTTTCTGGTTTCTTTTACCAAAAAATGGAGAAAACTTGTATTAGGCTGTATTAACATGTATGACATTTACAATGTGAAATACGTATTTGCCTAATAAAAAATTTTTTGGAAAAAAAAAAAAAACAGACGAAGTGGGCAGATGTACTATATTTGAAGACGTCAAGCAGATGTCTCAATAAGGGAGTTTACTTTTTAGATTGTGAAATATTATTAGGGCTTTTTAGTGACCAAAAAGTGGTTTTAAAGTGATTTTACAGTTTAATTACCTTATAAGAAAAGTTTAAGCAAATTTGGCTAGAATGAATGAACTCTTAATAAAGGTCCTCAATGTAGAACCCATATTTAATGGTATAAAATTCCTGCATTTATGAATGATCTTTATATTTAGTTTGGTTAAGCTGTTTCCCAATCACGTAATTATTATGTAGACATACCTCTAATATGGACAAAACAGGATGTAGACTGCCTTTCAAAATGTTTAATGTTAGAGAGCTTGCTTCCTGCAATTATATGTTTTTCCTCTTCATTGCCAGTCAAACACGAGTAACTTGCTACTCGAGTTTAGCTTACTTGCTGAGTAACCGTCCCTCTGCTACACGTCAGTTCCCATTAGCCCAAGTGGAAGTAGTGTTGAGTGGTAGGTATGGTATCTATTCTTAAGATTGCTCTCCCACTATCTCTCATCTTGAGCCATATTAGTGACCCAGGACTCAGTTTAGAAGATGCAGCATAGTATTTCAGAGTGGCTTATAATAAAGACCTTTAATGCTTTAAATCTAGCGTTGCTCACATACACCTAAGCAAACAATGAATGGGATCTAATAATTTGGATACGTTCCTTCTCATGGTCTGCAGTAATAGTAGCAGCGGTAATGTATTTTAATTTAAGTAAGCAATCCGATCATACCATCCCAATGTTCACCTATGTGTCGTGCACCATGTGTCTGCTATAATAGAAAAAGGGAATCTCATCTCCTAAGCCTTCTCTTCATATTTCTTCCCTTTCAGAGATAAAATATGGTTGCACATTTGAATTGCTGTTGTTTTAAGCTACATACTGTGAGGATCAGATGCAGGCTCTGCCCCCGTCAAGCGCTAGTCACCTGATTGTCTCCTGCCTATTCCTGCCTGCGGAACAATCCTACACCTATTCGCCGGCCCTGGTATTTAGGCTCAGCCTCTTCCACCAGGAAGTTGGCTGAGCATAAACCTTGGGACGTGTACTAGTCACATTCTCTGTTGCCTCACATTGTCCTGCATTGTCTGGTTCCCGTCTAATATCCTGCTCTCTCCAATCCTCGACCTCGGCTTGTTTTAAACGATCCTACATTCTCTACCCTGACCCGGTTATCCACAATTACGAACCTGCACACCGGATGTGACCTTGAATCTCTAAGTAGGTGTTTTCTAATCCCCACCTCGTCCTCGCTGTCCTATCCGGTTTGTGGTGAGGTATCCGTTACAGTATGCTCAGCCCCGCAAACATGGACCCCGCTGAGGTGACTCGAGTTTTGGCCCTGCACGCCAGCTTATTTCATAAGCTAGAACTATACCTGGACCAAAATGAGAGACGCATGGATAAACTCCAAGCCATCGTACAGGCCACACCGGCTCCGGTATCACACACATCTGCACCCTCTGCCCCCACAACTGCGGTAGCACTGGAACCAGTAACCTTGTACGCCTCATCGGAACCATGGCTTCCTACTCCCAACCACTACGGCGGGGATCCACTTGGCTGTCAGGGTTTCCTCAACCTGTGTTCAATTCAGTTCGAGTTATCACCCTCCCGCTTTCTATCTCAGCACTCCCGTGTGGCATACATAATGTCCCTTCTAAAAGGATGAGGCCTTGGCTTGGGCCTCACCTATCTGGGGGAACAGACCAGACCATACTAAGGATCTGATTTATTCACGGAGGAACTCCAGCAGGTATTCAACACACCAGGACGTAAAGTGATGCTGTCACGGTAGGCCCAGCATATTAACCTCTTAATTACCGGGATCATTGATTGAGTAAGCAGAGAGATAAAAATAAACTGTGATTTATTTACCTGATGAACGTACACAGCAATGTTACACAAAAATACAGTAAAAAGACACCCTTACTTTGGGAACTGGGGTACAAAAATAATCTTTTCTAGTTGCAAACGCACAGCAAAATAATCCCGGCCACTTTTCCTTACTGTGGCCTCTTGCTGTTGGATTTTGGTCACTTAGCTTCTGAAAAATTTAGGCGATTTACTCAGCTGGAACTTCTCAAATGGGACTGAATCTCAGGTGAATCACAGAAGATGGAACTGATGATGTAACTGATGGAACTCATGAAAACTTAGATGGAACTGACTTCCCCATTGACGGCACAAACGTTAAAAAACTTCCCAGGTCCTATTTCCATAATGTCCAGCCAATCTCAGGCATGGGAGTTTTATTCCTGGCCACTCACACGCTTTGCCAGATGGATAAAACCTGGCATTCCTGGCTTCAGAAAAGTGACAGAGCATGTGCACAAGCCACCATTTTGCTCACTCACTATTCAACCCCCCCCCCCCCCACTAGCTCAAATGCCACCAAGTCTGGCCTTGGCCACATGGCTTCTTTGATCTGAGGATACGGGCCTCAATTAGCACGGAAGGGCTAACAAATTGTTCACACTTCTGGTTCCTTGCGTTTCAACTGACTCTTTGAGGCTGTGAATATTGGGTGCTTATTTAGTTTTTTCCTGCTGATAAACAGATCGCACCTCTGAGACAAATGTCTCTTTGAAGCTCCCCTTGCTTCCTATGCAAATGGTTGTTTATCTAACTGACTTCCTATGACATTACTTCCAAAACCTAACTTATAAATCTTGGGGGATGGTTAAAACCCCATCTCTTTTCCCCCTTAGTCAAAAACATTGTTATCATAATTCATACATTTAACACATGATATGATTTCCTCCCTGAACCCCTAACTGGATTCAGGGTACCTGGGTACCTCTGCTATACTGGGGAATCCCTGCTTATACCTGCAGTTATATTTTAACTCCTTCATACCCATTTACCTTTTATTTTAATAAAACAAACTTCCTCTATAACAGGAAACTCTTCCTCATTTTTACCTTTTCCTGCTCTGTGCTGAAGCAGGACGTCCTAGTGGTGAGTCGCAAGAACATTTTCAGGATGGGGTCTGCCCCGGATCCCTGGGCTTCAATGTATCTGAGAATCTCTCTTGATTCCCAGATACATTTCTGGGGTAACTCATAACTTGAGAAGCCCGATACATAGCCACAATCTGTAATGACTTTCTCCGGCAAACCCAACCTGAAACTTACCTCTTGAAAATCTCCTGGTCCCAGCACCTCTGGAAAAGGGTAAAACACAAAAATGTCGGGTTTCTCATATTTTGCACACAGTCACAGTAATGCATACACAATGCCCAGGCCCAAGAGCTGATACTATAGGACCCCACAACACGGGTCAGGGGTAACCAAGTGGACTTGACCTTTATTATAAGCCTGGTTAACCCTTTCCCCGCCACAGATGCCTTCTCCTCTCTTCTGCATGTCTCACAGAGCTCTTGATCAGTGGCCCGCTATGCGATCGAGTTCCGGACTCTCGCCACCGAGACCGGGTGGAATAATGAGGCACTCACTGCGGTCTTCTGGCAGGGCCTCTCCGAAAGCCTTAAGGATGAACTTTCCTCGCTTGAACAGCCAGGGGAGCTGGAGGATCTCATCTCCCTTTGCATCCGCATGGATCAGTGTCTGCAGGAACGGAGAATTGAGAGAGCCCAGAGCCAAGGAGGTACCGCTCCTTTCCACCTTACTCAGTAGCTTCCATTCCTGATGATTTTGCAGAACCAGAGGAACCGATGCAACTGGGAGATAGTAGGCTCTCGTCCAGCAAGAAACTCAGCAGGAGAACTACAGGACTCTGCATGTACTGCGGCCTCGCCAGACATCAGGCCCTCAGATGCCCCAACAAATCAGGGAACACAATTTCCCAGTGAGATCCGGGAGAGTCACACTGAGAACTATTTGTCCTTCTCATTTGGGCCTACCAACTAGGCTCCTTCTTTCCGTGGAGTTGCTCATAGGATCCTTCGAGGTCAAGACACAAGCCTTCCTGGACTCTGGATCAGGTAGCAATTTAATCAATCAGGCTGTCGCCGAGATGCACCAAATCCCTTTATTAAGAAGCGGGTACCATAAGAAGCAATCTATGGTAGGTCATTACAGCCAGCGTTCATCTCCCATGAGACGGCCCAGTTACATTTTAAGATGGGCAAAGTTCATACGGAGGAGATACACTTGGATGTCATGTACTCACCATCCGTCAATGTCATTCTGGGCTTACCCTGGATTCAACGGCATGACCCCATGGTGGATTGGACGACATCCTGACTTTCACGCTGGAGCATCCATTGTAAGAAGACCTGTAAGGACGGGTTGTTCCTCCCGTGCATCGACTATCACAGTAGCCGGCTGAGGCCATAAAGGCCTTCGAGAGACCCGAATCCCGCCTTACCCTTCACCCTGGAGGTGGATGCATCCGAAGTTGGGGCAGGGGCGGTACTGTCGCAACGCAAGGACGAAAAGGCGAGGTTACATCCTTGAGCTTTCTTTTCTAATAAATTTTCACCAACAGAGCATAATTATGATGTGGACAATTGGGAGCTTTTGGCTATTAAGATGGTGCTACAGGAATGGAGGCCTCTGTTTGAAGGGTCTGAGAATCCTATGACAATTCTTACCAACCACAAGAACTTGATGTATATTGAGGGCACTTGTCTCCTGGGATTTCGGCAAGGCAAATGGTTCCTTTTCTTTTCGTGCTTCAATTTTGTAATCTCAAATTCCTGATGGACGACAAAGCGGAGGATCGCATGGAACCCTTGACTCCAGAAGTCCAGAGGAGGAATCCAGTACCTTGTGCATTGGAAGGGTTTCGGCCCTGAGGAATGTTCCTGGATCCCATGGGATCAACTTCATGCCCCTCGCCTGGTTCGGGCCTTCCTTCGCAAATACCCTACGAAATCATCCTTTGAACACTCGGAGGTCGCTCCTCAGGGGGGGAGGAGGGGGTACTGTGAGGATCAGACGCAGACTCCGCCCCTATCAAGATCCATTCACCTGATTGGCTCCTGCCTATTCCTACCTGATGAACAATCCTGTGCCTATTTGCTGGCCCTGCTATTTAGGCTCAGCCTCTTCTACCAGGAAGTTGGCTGAGCATAAACCTTGTAACGTGTGCTAGTCACATTCTCTGTTGCCTCACCTTGTTCTGCATCCCATCTACTACCCTGCTCTCTCCAATCCTCGACCTCGGCTTGCCTTCAAAGATCCTACATTCTCCTACCCTGACCCAGCTATCCACGACTACGAGAGATCAAAGACAAAAGAAACAGCACAATACGCTCTTAGTGAAGTAAATCAAAACAATATTGTATTAATAAAGGGTAAGTATTCTGCATACATAAAAAAAAAAAAGGTCATAAGCATATCATGTAATCAACACGTGTGACCGAACACCGGACAAACGAGCTGGTCAGGAACGGGACCCTCAGCTGGACAGCCTTAGGCTACGGCCCCAGTGCCGGCGCTGCACGCGTGACTGCGAGGCTGGCAGCGCGTGCAGCCGAATTCCCCAGTCTGCAGAAAGCTGCAGGGGGAAAGACAGGGGGGGGGGGCATGGTGGGGGAGTGTCGGGGGCACGGCCGTGACATCACCCGGCAGGTTCGCCCTCATTGGCTGAACCACCGGGGGGCGTGGCCTAGTGCTCCGTCGCTGGTTCCCATCACAATTTTCTTGCAGGCTGAAAAAACTCACCGCGCAGACAATGGCAATATACACGGATCACAGTATGGTCCGTTTGATTATTGGTGGAAGCCCCCAGCTACACAGTCGGTGCAGTGCTATAGTCAGTGACGTCACAGCTTGTGTACCGCTAGTAAGCGGTTTGCCAGCAGAGTGTAACACTAGACTTATAAGCACAAACAGACAGTAAAGTGTCACGTTCCTGACCAGCTTTTTTGTCCGGTGTTCGGTAACACGTGTTGATCACATGATATGCTTATGACCTTTCTTTTTTATGTACGGAGAATACTTACCCTTTATTAATACAATCTGGTTTTGATTTACTTCACTATGAACGTATTGCGCTGTTTCTTTTGTCTTTGATCTCTTCTAGTGTTAGGGGGTGTTGAGCCACCCCTTGTTACAGCTGCAGACGTTCTTTGGGAGCTTATACGGTTTTGTATGAAAATTCACTCTTGTATCACTTTTTTCACAACTGTGATTTTTTTGGGGGTACCAGTAATTGTTATTAGTTAGTGTCACTTGTCACACTTATTACTAATTTTAAGTTTAATTTAGTAGCGCACTTATTCTTTTCACATCCACGACTACGAACCTGCACACCGGACGCCACCTCGGGTCTCTAGCTCAGTGTTTTCTAGTCCCCACCTCGGCCTCGTGTTTCTGTCTGTTTGTGGCGAGCATCCGTTACACATACCTATGATAATCTATCAATCAAATGGCAATTTGTGTTTGCTTGCACCAAGATTCAGTGAGCTATGCTTAATCTTCTTTTTTTTAACAAAGCTACTTAAAATCAACAGTTGAATAACCACTGACAACAACCCCAAGGTGAGGCAACTCAACATAGGCCCATTCCTGCCATTGGTAGGTTACTTGGGGCGGGGATTGTGGTGAAGGTAAATGGAAAATGTTTCATAGGTGGTGTGTCAAAATCTGATTATAGTTTTTTACTGCAAGCTATTTTATAATAAAATAAATAAAATACATATAAATGATAAAGATGCTATTCCTATTTTTCGTAATACATTTTTTCAATTTTTCAAACTATAAATTATTTAAACCATATGGTTGGTAGAAGAAAAATCATTGCTCACAAATTGTGTTAAAATATTTTTTAAACATGACTGCATAGGCATCCCCGAATGTATACAAAGGTACAAAGGTGAAGACATTTCTACTGTATGTGAGAGCCTGAAGAATTATCACTGAACTTCCCACTGCAATGCTGTTACATTACATAACTCTCAAGTCATTCAGTTAAAACAGAAAGAGAGCCCCAATCTGACTAAGTGCAGGGTGGGGTGTTGCCGGGCAAGATATGAGGTGATGGGTTTATGAAGGGGGGGTGTTTGTGTATGTTTAGCCTAGACTCCGGCCGCTACTTCTTTTCCTGGACACTACCAGTGTAAGCAAACAAAAGAAAAATTCGTGCGCCTGGTGATCTGTTCCTGAAACCACTCACCGTAAAATGGATTGTTAAATAAATCCAAGTGTAATAAAAAAATAAATAAATAAATAAATAAAAAAGGGGGGGGGGGGGGGGGAAAGAAAATAAATAAAAAAATTTTTTTTTTTAAAAATAAAAATTGAATGGAAACGAAAATCCACCTTGATGATGTGAGTAGTTAAATCCTATGAATACATATACTTTTATACCATTAATAGGTTATGTGACATGAACCATTAGGAGTGAGAGGGGTTAATTGTGGTTATAGCACAAAAAATGGCAGACGGAACCAAAATGATCCAAACACATAAGCAGCTTCCAATGCAAGGTACCCAAACCTTGCTGAATAAGGACAATAAATAAAACAACCAGGGAAGCGCTATATTAGGTTGTTTTCTTTACTACCAGTGTAAGACCTGTTAGGTGCAGGCAGTGGATGGGATAATTCCTTCTTAAAGGCTCTGTGTGCTTTTGCAGCCTTGGATTCATTAGATGTATCCAAGGGCGGGCCTTAGCAACAGCCAGAGCGTGCCAGCCTGAGGGGTGGGTTCTGATTTGACCACACACTGGATGTAAGGGCCTATCAGTATCCAGATCTGATTTGTTATGAGTCAGAGTTACAGTCACACCCCAGGCTATAAATACTGGCACTTTCCTAAAGTGGGGGCTCTCTCTTTCTTTTTCCTCCCCCTGTGGAGTGAGCACCATCTACCCTCCATCTCACTAGGGGATGTGAGGAGGAGTCCAGAATGCCTGGTCTGGGCCTCAAGCCTTAACCAAAGTGCCTTCAATAGTGGAAGCTGGGAGAAGAATGGACCTGCTTTGTACATCTGCTCTGATTGCAATAAATACCATGAACCATCACCAGTGTGTTTCAATGTCTTGCTGCTGAAAGAAAGGTGTAAGTATGGGCCATTCTGCTGCTATCTAGAGGATTCATGCTGACTGGAGGCGCTGCACCAAAGAACTAAGGTAACCTGTAAACCTGTCCTGTTCTCCCCACAACACCGCGGAGAACTCAGCCCTCCTGTTGCCAAACAGGTACAGCACATCACCTAAATGGACTAGCAGAGAAACAGATGACTACGTGGAAGAGGCACCTTGTGGGAAAAGTATTGGACAGAATGGCTGGAAAGAGATAGGTGATGGCGAGGAGGAGAGCTGTAGGCCTGGTGGAGTCATGCTGGGTGGAGGAGCTGAAGAAAGAAGCAAAAATAAAGGGCCCCAACTGGCTGATCGAGCACATCCTGGAGGCTGAAACGGCGGCAGAGAACCCTGGAAGCGGCAAAGCAGAATTGATCCATGGGATTTGGGTGAGCTATTGAGCAGGGGCACGGCCGTCCCGAGCAGCGTGGGACAGACAGGAGATGTACCAGTAGCATCTAAAGGTGGATGGCCTGTGACACGGAGGAATGGAGCAAGCAGCAGAATGGTCACAGGCTTACCAGTGGAGGAAGCATCGCGGACAGACAGGCGACAGAGCAGTGGCTGCAGATGGCTGCAGGCCCAAGGATAGCTGCTCAGGTAAAGGAACAACCATCAGAAGAGGCGGGTTATCGGGTGGGGGAGTCAAGGCTTGATCCGGACCCCAGGGTCTCACTAGAGCGGAGTTGGCGTTGGTGCAAGCCGCAAGGAGAAGCGGACCTTGAGCTGCAAGGAGATCTGAGGAAGGAGAGTGTCAGCAGCACCTGGAGCGCTGCAGCAACTGGTGGAGGCAGGCCCCACGTGGGAGAGAGCAGTGTGGGAGTGAGCACAGCGGCCCTATGCAGCAGGGTGAGGCCGAAGCCCCGCTGCCTCAGACCGCGCGCCCGCACTGCATGCAGGTGGTGCGTGGAGAGGCACTTGACGCTACCTGCGGTCCGTAGAGAGCAGGAGCGAGGGCGTGGTTAGAGCGGGGGCATGGTTAGAGCGGAGGCGTGGTTTGAGCAGAGGGCTACAGCGGGGGTCTCCCGGGTTGCAGGAGGGTGCAGCGAGCCCCCACACATGCCCTCTGCTGCTCGCTCTCCGTGCTGCTCCCCCTCCCCCCCCGTCCATCCCCCGGTCCGCCCCCCACACACAACACACACACATACATACATACATACATACACACACACACATACACTTCCCCCCCTACCTTTTGGAGGTGGGGGAAGCTCTGACAACTCCAGCCCCCGGTGCTGATAGGCTCACCAGCGCACCACGTGACGCGTCACCGCTCGGATCGCAATCTTCTCGCATCCCCTGGCGGCTAATGCGTCACAGCGGGTAGTGAGCCACATCGAAAGGAGGCAGCGGAGACAGACAGATTTGAGGTAAGGGGCTGGTGGCCCGGGCGCACGCGGCCGTGTGCAGTTGGTCCTCAGTCTAAAAGCAGCAGTAGGGAAGGCCGTAGCAGCGTGAGGGCGCCACCTCATGGCAACAGAGAGGAACTGCTCAAGAAAATATCTCATCACCTACAGAAATGGAGACTATCAGGTGAGTGGGGGACACCGGCGAGAAGGGGGTCTGCCTCCTGGTGCACCTCATCTGGTGACTCAGGTTCCCGGAGACGCGGGACGTGAGCGGGCAGGTATGGGTGGAGAAGAGGGGATGGGGCAGGAGTAGGACGTGGGGTCTGGGGAGTGAGGCTATGCTCGGGATGTTGAGGGAGATTTTAGGTAAATTGGGGGTGGTTGGGTTCGCAGGGTAGGATCTCCTGGGATTAGGGTTAAGGATGTTTTCAGGGTGTTGGTCAGAGATCCATGCAGAAGTGTATGCAGTGACGGTAGCCCCAAGGGGGTGCAGGGGGAGAGGTGACCTTGCCAGTGGTAGCGGTGTCACCAGGGGCACAGGCATCCAGTATGGTAGGGGCTTAGGCAGGGGTGAGTAACAAAGAAGATACAGCAGCAGCAGCAGCAGCAGCGGCGGAAAGGATTAAGATGAGGGAAGTTAAATTACAAAATCAAGTTTTAAGGAAGTATACTTTTGTGTAGATAGTGCCCTGGGTTCATATAGTTCAAGGAGCGCATATAGAAAAGGAAGTATGTTTATATTCTAACATTGTTGACCAATTATAGAGAGCCTCCTAAGTCAGAAAACAAAGGGATGGATAGGGCTGAGGAAGAATAAAGAGAGAGGAGAAACGAGAGGCCTCCAAGTCATTTAGTGATTGGCTTCAGCTATTTGCCATTTTGGCTAATGTGAAGGAACAAGTTTAAATATGTTGACATGATATGGAGGGGGTGAGGAAGATGATGGAAATTGAGAGGTCACGGAAGAATGGTAACAGGGCAATGGCAGACTTCAGGGAGGGAATAGGCAGTTTGGCAATCAGGCACACTGATATCGAGGCACGTTCTCAGGTTTGTTCAGGGCGATGGGGTTCATCTTTCAGATATCAGGTACAATATCTTCAACTTCAGTTTACAGAGCACCTTGAAGAAGGCGACTGGATTGGTGGCAGCCACAAAACCACTCATGGCGGTATGGTGTGAGTATAGACAGATAGGAGAAATAAATCTCCCAAATGTAGAGCTCTAAAAGGGAGACGATAATGGCATAGAAAGCACATTAATGATGCAATGAAGTATGATAAAGAATTCAAATCCACAATGTCCATCCAAAGGTAGATCCTATAAAAGCTCCTAGTACAGTCATAAACCAATAATGTAAATGGGGTGAGGCAGGGAAGCCCGTATGGATCAACCCGACCCCCAACTTGTTGGAATAACAATGTCCTGGAGCTGGATC
This sequence comes from Ascaphus truei, assembly GCF_040206685.1. Classification (NCBI taxonomy): domain Eukaryota; kingdom Metazoa; phylum Chordata; class Amphibia; order Anura; family Ascaphidae; genus Ascaphus; species Ascaphus truei. The sequence continues at coordinate 297,451,231 of NC_134486.1, forward strand.
ACAGAGTAAAACAATGAAGTAATGAACCTTCAGTACTCACTTGATTGAAACAATCTGGACAGGCGTGCACCGGCTCACACAAACGATACAGGAGAGGGAATCCCCAGCTGGGGAGAAGCACTGCTGTCGTGGAAATGCCAAATGAAAGGCTGCTGCTGCTGGGTCACTAAAAATGATTATTTATTTAGTACTGGACATATACAAAAAATAGCGGGCACCTCGCGGAGGCGCACTCTGACGCGTTTCGTACCTCTCAGGTACTTTGTCAAAGAGTAATATCCTCCATACAGACGCCGGCATATATGGCAGCAGTGGATTGATCGCCCGCCCCCACACGTCACATGGCTGTGTTCTCGCGATACTAGGTCGCGAGGCACTGTCAGTGTTAGCATGGAGTAGGCGATCGAGGCCCCTAGCTGTCCCAGGTAATGCCGGAGTCAACTACAGTAGAATAACTTTAAACATACAAAAAATACAGACAATACAATGTGAACTACCTAACTCTAAGCAAAAATGCAAATACACAGTGAACATCATGAAAAAATTGAACACATCACAGTGAAACCACCATAGATGTGAAGAAATCATTTTTTTTCCTTATGCTAATATCGCTATGCATAAAAATAATACTATATTGTATGATTTAGATTTTTTCTCCTTTTTGCTCCATTTTTCTCCTTTTTTCAGTTAATATTATATTATATGAATTAAATCCTTCTTTTCCTTTTCGTAATTCCCCCTCCCCTCTTGTGTAGCATAATACAGTTATATATAGATTCAAGCACTTGTATCACTACATGAAATTCAAACTTTACATCAAGTGGGTCTATATATACATTATGATAATCATTTGTAGACTATGATATGTCTAATAAATTAAAGTTAATATAGAATCATAGTCCCAGAGTACAATACATTTTTATTTCATTACCAAATTCATGTGACTGGATTATATTGATCCTATAGAGAATTGTATTTTAATATATTATATCAATAAATCATACAATATATATTCATCTTTCAAGTATTTGAAAATACAGAGCGTCACATATGGATTTAATGTATATAGGAACATATGACATTGAACACCTCAACATTTGTTTTTAATTTCTTTTATTATATATGTATACACATTTTTTCATTTTTCTCACTATTTCTTTTCATCTTATTTGTATAAATGATTTCTTCACATCTATGGTGGTTTCACCGTGATGTGTTCAATTTTTTCATGATGTTCACTGTGTATTTGCATTTTTGCTTAGAGTTAGGTAGTTCACATTGTATTGTCTGTATTTTTTGTATGTTTAAAGTTATTCTAGTTGACTCCGGCATTACCTGGGACAGCTAGGGGCCTCGATCGCCTACTCCATGCTAACACTGACAGTGCCTTGCGACCTAGTATCGCGAGAACACAGCCATGTGACGTGTGGGGGCGGGCGATCAATCCACTGCTGCCATATATGCCGGCGTCTGTATGGAGGATATTACTCTTTGACAAAGTACCCGAGAGGTACGAAAGGCGCCAGAGTGCGCCACCGCGAGATGCCCGCTATTTTTTGTATATGTCCAGTACTAAATAAATAATAATTTTTAGTGACCCAGCAGCATCAGCCTTTCATTTGGCATTTCCACGACAGCAGTGCTTGGCGCTTCTCCCCAGCTGGGGATTCCCTCTCCTGGTGTGAGTATAGTGCTGGAGAACGTTGTCCCTCCTGTGGTTGGTGGAGGCCGTAGTATCTCCTGTAGTGGTAATGGGGGAGGCGGTGCAATATGAGGCTAACACGGCCAGTGTGGTGGTGGTGTCCTCCAAGTAATGTAATGTGCGTCATTAGGCCGGGAGTAGCAGTGGCGATTTCTGTATACAAGCCCTTTTCCTCCTATTGACATACCTCACTTTCTGTCTGGGAGAAATATTGATGTAAAAACATTACAGTTAGCCTGCTGATATTTGGATTTTCTCAAAGATACTTTGCAGCTCGGTCATGATCATGCCAACTTTGGACTTTCTGCAGCAATACATGTTCTATATGTAGCCCTGTTTCCCCCTAAACAAGGAGGCTACCGGTGCTGCCGTTACCTGTTGGCTCACAGAACGCCCAAGCCTCGGCCACAGGGAGGCTGGGGTGATATAATTAACGTCTCGGTGCAGCTCCTCCACCTGCGAGGGATCCCAACGTAGTGGGAGGAGCCCCTCACAGGAACCAATAATATGAGTAATCACACACAGTATGGAATAACAGCTTTTACTAACAACACTTATATCATAACCGTTACTAACGAACTCTAATAAGGTACAGCTACCCTCCAGGCCTCGCACGGCTGTAACCCCCCACCGTGTTCCCAACACCATGTCCTCAGAGTCCCACACCCACCCAATGTGTGATACAGTGCTGCCTACTAGAATAGGTGTAAGGTTAGGTGAATTGGTGTAGTTAAGTACCTGCCGGGTGCTCCAGCACCCAGGCGCGCCAACAACAAGATAGATGGGATCCACTGATCCAGCGTTGAAGTCGTCCGCGATGAGTCTGCCTCCGCGTGGGGTGGTATCCGTTTGGAGTGTCCCACCATGAAGATAGTCTCTTTGTTGCAGGCGTCTGGTCCCAGACCACCTGTAATCAGGATGCAGCCGTGTCCTGACTGTGTCCCTGTAACGCTTGCGCTGCCCACGAACAAGACAGGGCCCCGGTACTGAGGTGGGGAAGTAGTAAACCACGCACCCACATCAGCGGAAGCGTGCCTGGCAGGCGGATTGTCAAACATAGCCGGGTCTGGGTTGGAGTGAGTGGGTTAGTTGATATTTGCCAAGGTCTTGGAATGGAGAGTTCAGAATAGTCAACTCCGTTAGCCGTGGCCTGGGGCTGGAGAGGTCAGAATCGTGGAAGTCCGTATAGCGTGGTCTGGGCTTGGAGAGGATCGAATCGTGGAGGTCCGTATAGCGTGGTCTGGGTTGGAGATATCCGCAGAGTCATGGGTAAGCCGGGGTCAGTATCCAGAGGGGTTCCAAAGTCAAGCCGGGTTGATACACGAAGAGTAAACTGCAAGAGAACACAGGACAGGCAGCAAGGCACAACAGACGCAGGAGCTCAAGGCTACAACAAGTTATGCTCAGCAATGTGGGAAAGGAACTGCAGAGCATTTAACAAGAAAAGGAACCAACAGCAAGGGAAGCGGAGCGGAGGCAAGGCCTCTGCGGAGGCAGGATTGGCTGCAGAAGACAAGTGGGCTAAACGAGTATTTGCCACGCAACTGGGGAGCGGTGCACATCGTCACGTGTGCCCGTCGCGCGTGAGAGAAGCGCGGTGTGTCCGAGGGGGCGGAGCTAAGGTCTGTGGCACATTAGAAGAGCTGCGCGTGCGTGCGCGCTCTGTAAGCAGAGCGGGGGTGCGCGCACGCGCTGGTTACAGAGCAGAGGTCTGAGATTTGACAGGTAAGGAGGGAACACGTCGCAAAGGATGTGTTCCATGATTCCTTACAGTACCTCACTTTCTATTCTACAGGGGCAGTGTCCCTATCTATGGGCCTGTCCCTGCAGCAACCAAAAGCTAGACAGAAAAGTCGGGGCCTAGCTGGGGCCTAAGGGAGTATCTGGCCTAGTACAGGAGTCACAGACCCCTGCGCACATACACCCTACCCTGATAGCGTCCCAGCTCCGACTGCCTAGCGTGTTTTTGGCCACGAAATTTATCTAATTCCTGCAGGGGAATACTACAGTCCTATTGGCTGGTTCGCGCCATGTGATGATCAGCCCCTGAGGCTGTTGGGAGCTGTAGTTCCCATGCAGAGCTCTTGGGTGTAATGGCCATCGTAGGGAACCTTCTGCACATGCGCAAGGGTGGAGCAAGATGGCCACCGCAATCACAACCTTACTGCGCATGCGCAAACTGTACTGCGCATGCGCAGCACAAAACAAGATGGTGGCGCCATCAGCGAGACGCCGGTTACTCGCTCACCCACACTGCGTCTTCGATAATGGCCCGGCACGTCCCCGCTTGTAGCGGAGGTAAGGGGGCAAGGGGAAGACCTGGCTACATCTAGCAGGGGAGCGCAAACTTTTATCCCTGCGCCTCCCGGCCGGCAGTTCCCCTCTCTCCGTGCCCCCCCCCCCCCCCCCACTCCCCTCGGCTCCGGCGTTGGCGTCATGACATCACGCTGCCATGGCAACATGATGTCACATGACCTCGCTGCGTCATTTGACGCCGCGTTGCCATTGTGACGTGTCTAAGAAGCCGCCAGAGCCAAGGTAAGTGAGGTTTACAGAGGCCTTCGCCGCTTCCCCGGCACGTCATTTAAGTGCCTTTGGGAAGCGCACAGGGCCTCTGTAAACCCCGCCCCCCCTGCAGACAGTCTCGGGGGGTGCGCCCCCCCAGTTTGCGCACTGTTGTTTTATAGTCTCTGACAGGGGAGGAGCTAGGTATTTTTGCCTGGGGCAAGTTCCACCAGCTGCTCCCCCCCCCTCATTCTCTTGCCATCCGAACCCCATTCTCTCTCCCCCTCCTACCCCATTCTGTCTTTCCTCTTCCTCCATCTATTCTCTCTCTCCCCCTCCTCCCCCCATTCACTCTCACCCTCTCCCTCCATTCACTCTCACCCCCTCTCCTTCCCCCATTCTCTTACGCCCCTCCTCTCCCCCCCCCCCCCTTTCTCTCACTTCTCTCCTCTCATCCCCCATTCTCTTTCGCTCCACCTCTCCTCCCCTCCCAACATTCTCTCTCACTCTTCTCCTCCCCCTATTCCACTCATCCCCCTCTCAGTTACAAGTCTAGCTGGAGCAGGGGGGGATCCATCCTGGCGCCTCCTCATCTGCCACCATCCCTAACTCTAAACTGCTGCACCCCTTAAACTGCTGCATCCGGGGCAGTTGCCCCACTCCCCTCCCCCTAATATATATATATATATATATATATATATATATATATATATATATGTATATATATATATATATGTATATATATATATATATATATATATTTTAATTAATCAGAAGGTTTAAAGCTAAAGGATTTGAAGATTCTCATATCAATTACACTCAGCTCAAGCACTTTGACATTCTAGCCATGCCACTTTAATGTCTATAGCAGTACTCTGTAAATAATAACAACAATAATAATAATACAATTTCTACTGTATTTCATAGAGTGCTTTCTCCCAATGGGACTCAAACACTTCACAATTACAGTATAGTGCATGGTATGCAGCACAGGAAATTTTACATGCACAGTAGATGTTCTGTACCCATTTAAATAATGTTCTATCATGAGTTATAGTGAAAAGTACACAATCAGCAGCTTATAGGATTATTACTAAGAACATAGATCCTCCAATTACCAGCAGATTAATACGTCTGAGAAGCCAGACAAGAAAAAGGCTAGGGCTTCATATGTTACTGGAACATATATTTGTACAGTATATGATAAATGGAGAGCACTTATAAACAGATCAGTACAAATAAACTTAGTGTGGTTTTTTTTTTTTTTTAACAATTGAATAAAATGTGCAGGTATTGTTACAGTCATCTGTTTGTTCAATGCCTCTTCACTAAATCTGACTGCTGCAGGCAATGGTTTGGGAAAGATTTCTTCGCTCTAAAATATTTAGTCAAATTAATTCTATTACATGGCACGTTGCAAAAGTAAGAAAAGTAAGAAGAGTGAAAAGTGTCATTGTCATTCTTAAATGTCTCAAATGGGATACCGAGAGAATAATAAACAAGGTGTACGAAGCTTGGTTTCTAGTGAAACTAGAAGTCCTCTATCTCAACACAGAATCACAATATCACACACTCCAGGAGGATTGTAATGAAACAATAACATTCAAGCTAATGATTAAAATTGAAAAGTTTAAAAACTAACAGCATTGTACAGGCAACAAAATGACAGACACCGTTTATACAGAAGTGCAACATTTTTAAAGTCTGGAGAAAACCTTATACAAAATATAAATATGTGAGTTTTCCATTAATGCAGGGAATACTAAAGATAGGGCTTCCCTTTTTTGGCCACGTAAGAGCAAAGGTCATTTTTACTTGAAAAAGCTCTGGGTAAATTATACCTTTCCTTCCCTTCATTTGCTGTTGTGGAATGTGCTATCTGTTGTTTTGGCAGCATGGGTGACCAATAATACTGTACATACTTGAAATGCTTTGTGAACGTTGATGCGGGTGGTAAGGACAGCATAGCATGTCTTGCTTTTCCTACAACCTGAGTGCTGCCCTGTTTCCTTGCCCATGGATTGGGGTGTTAATGATGTCATAACAATACAACAACAACGGCGTTCATAGTATATTACTTTCAAATGGCAGTGCTAAAAATGTTACTACATGCAATTATGATTCATCTTATGAATGCTGTACTAGTCATGTTATGTGTGTCAATAATATGTATAGCGTGGTGAATATTTAAGGTTTGCCAGAGCACTCAGTGTTGTAAATCCTTCTTCGGTCATCTGTACATAAACTGTTTTGTACTCAATTATGGTCTGTATTCTCCCCCCCCCCCTCCCCCACCGTTTTTCCTAAAAACATGTCCGCAGTAAGATCTGCGCTACAAAGCAGTTACATGTAAAGTTTTTGCCAAGATAACTTAGTAGACCCACGTTCTCCATTTCTGTCCCAATGCCACTTCTCCAGAACCTCCTTCTCCCATGGGAGGAGATGGCATTGCGGCTTATGTGGTTAGAACCCAGCCAATGCCGGTCACAAACCCGGATGAAAAAGGGGGAGTGTTGGCTCCCGTGGCGACAGAACTGGAAAATTAGCCAAGAACCCAATAGCAGGACAACAATGACTAAGCGTGGAAACACTAGAGGTAGGGTGACCATTCGTCCCGTTTTTCCCGGGACAGTCCCGGTTTTTCGTGTGCTGTACCGGTTGCCTGACTGTCCCGGGAATGTCCCGGTTTTTTGTGTCGGCGGCGGTGCGCGGGGATGGCGGGGGCGGGGCGCGGCGGCGGGGAGGAGGATGCAGAGCAGCCCGGCAAGTATTTTTTCTTACTGCCAGGGGTTGGGCTTCTGCAGAAACGTGCCGGGCCGCAGGGGATTGGATGGAGAATGCTGGGGGGCGGGGCTTTAGAAGGCCGGGCCGCAGGGGATTGGATGGAGTATCTGGGGGGCGGAGCTTTAGAAGGCCGGGCCGCAGGGATTGGATGGAGTATACAGGGGGCGGGGCTTTGCCTCTCCCCGGCACTCTGGCCCTCCCTCTGGCTCCTCGGCAACCAGGCTCTCTCCCTCACACCCCCGGCTCCCCCCTCGCTCCCCCCGGCACCACCCCGGCTCCCCCCTCGCTCCCCCCGGCACCACCCCGGCTCCCCCCTCGCTCCCCCCGGCACCATGGCTGCCCCCCTCGCTCCCCCTGGCTGCACCCCAGCCCCCCCCCCTTGTTCCCCCGGCAACCCGGCTTTCTCCTTCAATCCCCCGGCTCCCCCCCTCACTCCACTGGCACCCGGCTCCCCCCATCACTCCCCGGGCACCCCAGGCTGCCCCCCTCACTCCCCCGGCACCCCGGCTCCCTCTCTCCCCCGGCACCCCAGCTCCCCCCCTCGCTCCCCCGGCAACCCGGCTCTCTCCCTCCCCCCTCATAGCCGCTCACAGCCTGCCGCCTCCGCTGAACACTCAGCCGCCGCAGGTAGGCATATGGGGGGGCTGGGGGGAGAGGGAGATGCTGCAGGGGGGAGAGATAGAAGTGCTTGCGTGAGAGTGTGTGACAGTGTGTGTGTGTGTGTGTGTGTGTGTGAGTGTGACAGTGTGTGTGTGTGAGTGTGACAGTGTGTGTGAGTGTGACAGTATGTGTGTGTGAGAGTGTGACAGTGTGTGTGAGTGTGACAGTATGTGTGTGAGAGTGTGACAGTGTGTGTGAGAGTGTGACTGTGTGTGTGTGAGTGTGACAGTGTGTGTGAGAGTGTGACAGTGTGTGTGTGAGAGTGTGACTGTGAGAGTGTGACTGTGTGAGAGTGTGTGACAGTGTGTGTGTGTGTGTGTGTGTGTATGTGTGAGTGTGACAGTGTGTGTGTGTGAGTGTGACAGTGTGTGTGAGTGTGACAGTATGTGTGTGAGAGTGTGACAGTGTGTGTGAGAGTGTGACTGTGTGTGTGTGAGTGTGACAGTGTGTGTGAGAGTGTGAGAGTGTGACAGTGTGTGTGTGAGAGAGAGAGTGTGACAGTGTGTGAGAGTGTGACAGTGTGTGTGTGTGTGTGTGTGTGTGTGTGTGTGTGTGTGTGTGTGTGTGTGTGTGTGTGTGTGTGTGTGTGTGTGTGTGTGTGTGTGTGAGAGAGAGTGTGACAGTGTGTGAGAGTGTGACTGTGTGTGTGTGTGTGTGTGTGTGTGTGTGTGTGTGTGTGTGTGTGTGTGTGTGTGTGTGTGTGTGTGTGTGTGTGTGTGTGTGTGAGAGAGAGTGACAGTGTGTGTGTGAGTGTGACAGTGTGTGTGTGAGAGTGTGACAGTGTGTGTGAGAGTGTGACAGTGTGTGTGTGAGAGTGTGACAGTGTGTGTGTGTGAGAGTGTGACAGTGTGTGTGAGAGAGTGTGACAGTGTGTGTGTGAGTGTGACAGTGTGTGAGTGTGACTGTGTGTGAGAGGGTGACAGTGTGTGTGTGAGTGTGTGAGTGTGACAGTGTGTGTGAGATTGACTGTGTGACTGTGTGTGAGAGTGTGACAGTGTGTGTGTGTGAGTGTGACAGTGTGTGTGAGAGTGACAGTGTGTGTGTGTGAGAGTGACAGTGTGTGTGTGAGAGTGTGACAGTGTGAGTGTGAGAGAGTGTGACAGTGTGAGTGTGTGAGTGTGACAGTGTGTGAGTGTGACTGTGTGTGAGAGTGTGACAGTGTGTGTGTGAGTGTGACAGTGTGTGTGAGTGTGACAGTGTGTGAGTGTGACAGTGTGTGTGAGTGTGACAGTGTTTGAGTGTGACTGTGTGTGAGAGTGTGACAGTGTGTGTGTGAGTGTGACAGTCTGTGTGAGAGTGACAGTGTGTGTGTGTGAGAGTGACAGTGTGTGTGTGTGTGTGTGTGTGAGAGTGTTACAGTGTGTGTGTGTGTGTGTGTGAGAGTGTGACAGTGTGTGTGAGAGTGACAGTGTGTGTGTGTGAGAGTGACAGTGTGTGTGTGTGTGTGTGTGTGTGTGTGTGTGTGTGTGTGTGTGTGTGTGTGTGTGTGTGTGTGTGTGTGTGTGTGTGTGTGTGTGTGTGTGTGTGTGACAGTGTGTGTGTGTGTGTGACAGTGTGTGTGTGTGTGTGAGTGTGACAGTGTGTGTGTGTGAGAGAGTGTGACAGTGTGTGTGTGTGTGTGTGTGTGTGTGTGTGTGTGAGAGAGAGTGTGACAGTGTGTGTGTGAGTGTGACAGTGTGTGTGTGAGAGTGTGACAGTGTGTGTGTGAGAGTGTGACAGTGTGAGTGTGAGTGTGACTGTGTGTGAGAGTGTGACAGTGTGTGTGTGTGTGTGAGTGTGACAGTGTGTGTGAGAGTGACAGTGTGTGTGTGTGAGAGAGTGTGACAGTGTGTGTGTGAGAGTGTGACAGTGTGGCAACATGTCACCGCCTGACGTTAGTGTCTTGTTGTCATGGCAACGAGGAGGGGGGGGGGCGTGACGTGATGTACATTGTTTTATAAATAATGTTTTAAAGTGTCCCGGTTTTTCATTTTGAAAATCTGGTCACCCTACAGTAACTAGAGGACGTATTGAACATCCTGCCACTGTCCTCTACAACGCATCGCTTCCTACCTTGATACCTAACAATAGGTGAAGCGATGTGTTTACGGAGAATACCTACCTACCTCATGTGGCTAGGTAGGGGGTGATGCCATTATATGGTTGTATTTTAAATGCTGAAATCTAGGTGTACCTGTGTTTACGAAATACTGCTATAAAGTAGTTTGTACCCTGCTACGGGATACTTGCCAGAGGAGCCAATAACACATTCAATAATATCAAGACAGAGACATGAGGTCACGAAGGGACTGAGAAAGGTTACCTTTATCAGAAAATGTAAAGGCAAAACGAATAGGAAGGATAACACCTATAAAAATAGAGGTTTTTACTTCCTCAGACCTAGCAGAATTTGTTTTTCTTTTGATAGAAAAAGGAGAAACAGATATCAGGATTGCAGCACATGATACATCCTATTCAAATATCTCTATCACATAACTTCTTCATAACTCTACCCTTTGACCCACACAGAATCCCTCAATGTCTCAGTGACTGGTTGATACTGAAATAAATGTTTGAAATGCTTCAGCTAGCATCAGTTTAGTTAACCATAAACAATAGGTGATGGGCGGCCATGACTGCCGGTGCCCCCTCTCCCCTACCCCCTTTCTGGTTTGCTATTGGATGTGGGTTGATAGGCATGGGCAAGTGTTAAAATGGAGGCGTAAAGCTGGGAAAGTATAGTGTGATGCTTTGGAGGTTGTGCTTCCTCTTTCCTTGCTGCAGTCGCAGCAGAGAAGTTTCCCACCCACCCACTCTGTTTTGGTTTAGCGACAACATTGCTTGGTTATGGTAGTATGGTATATCACACGTTTCTGGGTCTCGCCAGTGTGTTGATGTGTGAGTTGTATATATGTGCTTGTAATTCTCTGTATGTGCATATATACTAAAAACAAACAAAAAATTAAATAAATGAAGAAGAAAAAACCTAAAAAAACAAAGAAAAGAGAATGAAGAAATGGAGACACACTAAGTTGAAGTATGTTACTTCTGGGTTTTATTCCTTGTTGTTTAATTGTCATAGCTGGTGGGGGTGGTGGCGGGTGCCAGGCTGGGGCCTGGTGCAGGTGGTGGTTAATACCTTGGTGGGTTTGGAGAAGTTGTGTAATGCCCAGTGTGGATATCAAGAAGTGGGCGATATAAGGCAGAACATATTATGATGGCTGAGCCGGTGACCTGGCCAGCAGGGGTGTCACGAGTCGCGTGCATTTGTGGGCTCAAGACATAGACCCGGGCAGTCTGACACGGTTCGGTTAATTGGTGAGAAAAAACCTGTTATAGGTTTGCAGTTTAATAAAAGCTGTGGCCTTAACACTACACATATACCGTGTGGCGTGTCATATGAGTCTGTATCTGTTATTGGGTAGGACGGGTGCGTAAATGGGGCATCCATAGGTCATGCTATTATTTGCAAGTTGTTTTTAGTTAGGGTCATCATACGTCTCTTATCCAGGACAGTCCCAGATTTTCATTAAATGCTGCGGTGTCCCGAAATTTTTCTCAAAATCATTCAAATGTCCCGGCTTGTCCCTGTTTGGACTCACTTAAAACCGTAAAAATAGACACCATGTTTTTAGGTGATCGATAATAAACATTTTAAATATATTGGTAAACTGACTAAACAACTTATTAATATAAACCATACCATTATTTTGCTACACCCAAGAGTTTGTGTTATGTTAGGAAACTGAAATAAATCAATAATACAGCATAATTGGGGACGCTATTAGACAAATTCCATTATAATATTTATTTTTAAGTGATGTCATTTGTTATAGAAATAATTTTTTTAATGTGTCCCGGTTTCTACTTTTGAAAATCTGGTCACCCTATATTTAGTCACACGCTGGGATTCACTAGATAAGTGGTGTCACGTCCCGATCTGATGTTAATTGCCATTGACCTAAATATATACGATTATTACTTTTTTGTTACACACAATTTTCCAATGCATATTGAAAGAAAAATTATTTTAGGATTCTCTATCTAAGTACTGTATACATCTTTCTAATACATGGTGCAAATGTTTCATTCACAATTATCTGATGTCAAGCACAACTTTTCTAAACTACTTCAACCGTGGCTGCATTGCTTTATTATTTGTAACTAGTGTGTATGGGAGGGGAATTCGTGCCCTGAGGAGCTTGCAATCTTTAAAAAAAAAGAGAGCGAGAGAGATCATTTTTCTGATGAAAAATAAAATCCCTGCATGTGAGGTGACCACTTGGAGCCGCTACTGTGCACAAGAACCAGTGCTGTCTCCCACTTCCCCACCCTCCTACTTATTGGATCCCTCCCCCCTGGCTCAGGAGGTGCACACACTGTGCTGTGTCAGGCAGTATTGGAGTAAAGATCACACAGACTCCTGAGAAGAAGAGGGTCTGTGTGTCCCCTCTCACATCCCTTCCCCCGCCTGACATACAAAGAGGCAGCAGGTTGAGTACGGAGGGGAAGTCTCATCTCAGCTCCTTCTGCCTGTAGGACCTTGGAGGGAGCGGGTCCCATGCTGCTCGGGAGAGGACTTCCTGCACACAGCAACAATTTGTTGCAAACTTTCCAGGAGCTGTAAAGTGGTAGGAAAAGAAAAGCAAAGGTCCTGGTGGCTCGTCTGAAACATGTTTTGGATCAGAGGTGTCTCCTGGGCTCAGCCCATGCCTGCTTTCCTAGCCCTGCTGGGGATCTCCTTGTCTGCCCCTGCATTGCTGCTGGCTGAGACCCTGGGTACGTATGGCTCTCTCTCCCCCCTTCATACAAACAGGGGGTGCTCTTGTTCTGACTTTAGAGGTATCCTGAAAGGGGTGAGAATTGCAACTGCTTTTTATCTTCAAGCCTGCTCTTCTTCAGGGGTGGTATTTGGAAAGTATCTACTGTTCCTAAAGTATACACATGGCATAGGTCTTTTGTAAAAGAGATTATTTTAATTACCCAGGCTTATGTACCATTATATTTGGCATATGTGAGGTGGATGCTGCAGATTGCCAGACAATGACGCTGTGTGTGTTTTTTTATTTTATTTTTTTGCAATACTTTTATAGATCTACAACATGTTTTAGGAAGGTTTTCCTAATCGTAACACATTTCCCTACATCAAACTAGTAATCTCAAATCCCCTCTAATGGCAATATCCTGCCTGCCAGTACTTCCCGTTTTTGTTTTGTCTTGAATTGAGAGGGTTAATCTGTAAAGTATGGTGCGAGTTAATGTCCAGTCACGTGAGGCTCTTTAGATCTACTGCTGCTTGGAAGTGTTTAAATCCAGCCTGACAGTGCTGTGCAGACTTGTCCAGCAGTGAAGGGTTAATACCCTGCCTGTGCTGTACTGATCTGCCTGCTGCTCAAAGGGTTCAAGCCGAGCTTGCTGGTGCTCTCTATATAGCAAAAGTACGCTCTGCCTGCCGGTGCTCTCTATATAGCAAAAGTACGCTCTGCCTGCCGGTGCTCTCTCTATATAGCATCAGTATGCTCTGCCTGCCGGTGCTCTCTCTATATAGCATCAGTACGCTCTGCCTGCCGGTGCTCTCTCTCTCTAGCATCAGTACGCTCTGCCTGCCGGTGCTCTCTCTCTATAGCATTAGTACGCTCTGCCTGCCGGTGCTCTCTCTATATAGCATCAGTACGCCCTGCCTGCCGGTGCTCTCTCTCTATAGCATTAGTACGCTCTGCCTGCCGGTGCTCTCTCTCTATAGCATTAGTACGCTCTGCCTGCCGGTGCTCTCTCTCTATAGCATTAGTACGCTCTGCCTGCCGGTGCTCTCTCTCTATAGCATTAGTACGCTCTGCCTGCCGGTGCTCTCTCTATAGCATTAGTACGCTCTGCCTGCCGGGGCGCTCTCTCTATAGCATTAGTACGCTCTGCCTGCCGGCGCTCTCTCTCTATAGCATTAGTACGCTCTGCTTGCCGGCGCACTCTCTATATAGCATTAGTACGCTCTGCCTGCCGGTGCTCTCTCTATATAGCATTAGTACACTCTGCCTGCCGGTGCTCTCTCTATAGCATTAGTACGCTCTGCCTGCCGGCGCGCTCTCTATAGCATTAGTACGCTCTGCCTGCCGGTGCTCTCTCTATAGCATTAGTACGCTCTGCCTGCCGGCGCTCTCTCTATAGCATTAGTACGCTCTGCCTGCCGGCGCTCTCTCTATAGCATTAGTACGCTCTGCCTGCCGGTGCTCTCTCTATGGCATTAGTACGCTCTGCTTGCCGGCGTGCTCTCTATATAGCATTAGTACGCTCTGCTTGCCGGCGCGCTCTCTATATAGCATTAGTACGCTCTGCCTGCCGGCGCTCTCTATATAGCATTAGTACGCTCTGAATGCCGGTGCTCTCTCTATAGCATTAGTACGCTCTGCCTGCCGGTGCTCTCTCTATAGCATTAGTACGCTCTGCCTGCCGGCGCTCTCTCTATGGCATTAGTACGCTCTGCTTGCCGGCGCGCTCTCTATATAGCATTAGTACGCTCTGCTTGCCGGCGCGCTCTCTATATAGCATTAGCACGCTCTGCCTGCCGGCGCGCTCTCTATAGCATTAGTACGCTCTGCCTGCCGGTGCTCTCTCTATATAGCATTAGTACGCTCTGCCTGCCGGCGCGCTCTCTATATAGCATTAGTACGCTCTCCCTGCCGGCGCGCTCTCTATATAGCATTAGCACGCTCTGCCTGCCGGCGCGCTCTTTATATAGCATTAGCACGCTCTGCCTGCCGGCGCGCTCTCTATATAGCATTAGCTCGCTCTGCCTGCCGGTGCTCTCTCTCTATAGCATCAGTACGCTCTGCCTGCCGGCGAGCTCTCTCTATAGCATTAGCACGCTCTGCCTGCCGGCGCGCTCTCTCTATAGCATTTGTACGCTCTGCCTGCCGGCGCGCTCTCTATATAGCATTTGTACGCTCTGCCTGCCGGCGCGCTCTCTATATAGCATTAGCACGCTCTGCCTGCCGGCGCGCTCTCTATATAGCATTTGTACGCTCTGCCTGCCGGCGCGCTCTCTGTATAGCATTAGCACGCTCTGCCTGCCGGCGCGCTCTCTGTATAGCATTAGCTCGCTCTGCCTGCCGGCACGCTCTCTATATAGCATTAGCACGCTCTGCCTGCCGGCGCGCTCTCTGTATAGCATTAGCACGCTCTGCCTGCCGGCGCGCTCTCTGTATAGCATTAGCTCGCTCTGCCTGCCGGCACGCTCTCTATATAGCATTAGCATGCTCTGCCTGCCGGCGCGCTCTCTATATAGCATTTGTACGCTCTGCCTGCCGGCGCGCTCTCTGTATAGCATTAGCTCGCTCTGCCTGCCGGCGCGCTCTCTATATAGCATTAGCTCGCTCTGCCTGCCGGCGCGCTCTCTGTATAGCATTAGCTCGCTCTGCCTGCCGGCGCGCTCTCTCTATAGCATTAGCACGCTCTGCCTGCCGGCGCGCTCTCTATATAGCATTAGCTCGCTCTGCCGGAAGTTGGAGATGGCTGAATGAGTTAAAGTTCGCATTGCTTTGGGTTTTTTTTTTTTTTTAACCGAATTTTTACAAAATTGTGAAAATGTTACTAATGTTCTGTAGGGACTTTCATGGTAAAATCTTTGTGGGAAATTAGTCAACTTTGATGTGCAAACTATATGTGCTTTTTCTTTTTCATCGAATTTTTTTTCCAGCAGTGAAAACGCCGCTCCGGGGTTTCTTTTTCTTTTTGCATGTTATCGGGGTTTCTTTTTGATTTTGCATGTTATCGGGTTTTTTGTTTTTCTTTTTGCATGTTATCGGGGTTTTTTTTTAGCGGTGGTTATATTCAAATGAAGGCACAAATATTAAAAAATGCAGAATATTGGTATTTCCGTGTGAAATTCGAACTCTGGCAAAATATACACCCATCTGTACCACTGTCTAGTATGTTTATCATTATAATAGGGTCAGTGTGCTGCCTCTGAGAGACAGGCATTAACAGCTTGCTGCCCCAGTGAAATACTCTCTATAGATCCCAAAAGTATGAGCAGGCTTGACTCGTGTCTGCTACACACTCCGTACAGACAGGGACCTCGCTGTGACCTGGGCAGGTCTGGGAACACAGACTTTGTGAATTGACATTATGCCACCCTTGTCCCCATTGGCAATAACTGCTGCTAAATATGATCTTTCTAAATACGTTGCTTAAGTGGTGAAGGCCAGCAATTTCACAAATATATAATATTATTATATTATTATAATTTTTTTTAATATAGTTTAAAAAAATAAATCGTGCTGTGTATTAGAGAGAACTGGTGGAGTTCATGGCTTTCTTAAGAAACTTTTTTAAAGTAACAAAAAACCTCTTATACTGCGCTCCACTCTCACATTACTTTAAGACGATGATCCATAACTTATTGTTTTATGGTAAAATTGTAACATCATTTGAGCAAAGTTTTGATTTTATTTATTTTTGCTCCCCCTCAACCTGAATTATTAAGCATGCGATTAGTAGTGGTTTGCAAGGTATTGTCCCATTAGGGTTTATCAACATGGGTCTGACACAGCTGTCACCAATTCTAAAGCTTTCAGGGAAAACCTATTTCTTTTTTTTTTAGGAGCGAGTAAGTGGGTGAAAAAAAATGGTTACTTTCTCCACTCTTGCAGGAAACAACGGATTACTGTGAATATGCTAACCATAGTTATGTAGACATACCGCAACAAGGAGAGAACGAGTGCATAGGTCATAATAATAGATATTTAAATACATCACCTAAAGATAAAGAATGACTTCGCACTAGTGCTGAGTCGTTCTTTGTCGTAGGGTGAAGTATTTCCAAACCATTAAAGTTAGTTACGTATTTAGGTGTGTGTGTGTGGCTTTTTTTTTTTTTTTTAAGGAGCTACATTTCTTTTAAAATATGGGACAGTACATAATTATTTTGTTCCATATTGTCTAAGGCAGTTAATATTCAGACCATTTTACTAGTAGAGGGTTCAGCACAGCAATGCTATTGTGATGATGGTTAACCTGCCACTGACATACTGTATTTCTACAGTTCTGACTGAAACTGATGGTGTTTTTGTAGTACTTTAGCACGTTGGTTAGATAACATTGATATGCTATTGCTGCAGAACTTGCCAACTTCTCCCATCTCTTAAGGGTTTTAATAACTCTGAAGTAAACATGTCTGCTCCAACCTAAACCCTTACAAATACTGGGCCACCCAGTTTTACCAGGAAGTAATACATTGAGAGTTACCTCTCGTTTTCAAGTATGTCCTGGGTACAGAGTAAAACAAATAATACATGGTACAAATACAGTTACATAAATGAACAGGGTATACATTATATACAAGACATTGCGTGCACAGTTAAAGAAAATATATATTATGAGCGTATGAAACAGTTACAGACCAGGTTAAAATGTGAGACAGCCTTAGATTTGAAAGAACTTAAGCTGGTGGTGGATGTGAGAGTCTCTGGTAGGTTGTTCCAGTTTTGGGGTGCACGGTAAGAGAAGGAGGAACGGCCGGATACTTTGTTGAGCCTTGGGACCATGAACAGTCTTTTGGAGTCTGATCTCGGGTGATAGGTCTGTGGGGCGGAATAAGGTGTCCCGACTTACCTTTTTCTGGGGGGGCTTTGACAAGAATATTTATTACTTGGTACTTCTGGACATTGTGGGATTGGTTCCCCATGAAGATAGGAGTCTTTCTATTGATAGGGCAGGATGTTGTATAGCAAATGAGTGTTTCCTCTTGGGATGTCCCTGCATGCTCGTGTCTTTTTACTGTGAACACTTCTAAGGCTTACTTATTTACTCAGGCCCAGCTGCTGTAGGTATTGGCATCCTAACCATTTCAGGGCAGCATGGTGTACAAATGCAGACACTTGTCAGGTTTGTATTATCCACTGTTCCTTAGCTAGAAGGTCAGTATTGAAGAAGTTGTTACTTTCCACGTGAAAGTTCACAGGTTTATTTCTCTGCAGCTGAACTCATTCATGTAGCAAGTTCTCAAGCTGGTTATTTTATTATTAATCTTCTTTTCTCATAAAGTGTCACACTGGGCAACCGAGTGTATAAGTATTAAATTAATCCAATAACATTCCTGGATCGGTTGCCTGACCCCGCAATGGAGGGCATTGAATATCCTAAGTGAAGCAGCCATATTAATTTAGGGTTTGAACTTATTTTGTAGGAATAAAGATTGCAGAAAATAACCCAGAATGGGAACCAGACACCTGATTGTACAGTGTTTTTGAAGAAACTTGGGAGAAAAAAACATGCAATGAAACTGCCCGTTTTTTAAATGAAAAACACACAGAACCCCTGTAAGCTCATATTGAGCCGTGTGTGTGTGTGTGTGTGTGTGTGTGTGTGTGTGTGTGTGTGTGTGTGTGTGTGTGTGTCAGAGGAGTGCTATTGAGCATGGCAATATATATTTAAAACCAGAGATGGAACACAGACAGAGCTCAGTGCTACAGTACATCCTATGACACATACACAGCACATGTTTTTTAAATGAGCAATTATTACATTTGTCTATAGCTATAGTGCTATTTGAATCTTACTGTAATTAAAGTTTCATTGCATATGTGGGGATGTATTTATCAATAAAGCATTTATGAAAACCTATATATGCAGTTCAAAAAAACTATGTATGTGTGAACCAGTATTGATGCACTTCTAAACCTGGAACAATACTCCAGAGTATGAGGGTGCAATGCCCTGGGAACCCGATGTACCTGTATGGGGTCACTCTTTGATTTGGATACAGTGACTGGCTGTAAGCCTTGGGCCAGCCCTAGAGTCCTAGTTGCTGGATCCTACATTACGAGCCCCTAGTAGTTGATAGACTGTTTTACGCTGTACAGTATGGGGTTTACTCTCCCCATATCGGAGGATGCATTCAACATAGTTGCTAAACTAACTTGCATAAGGTTGCGTGTTGGTATAAGGAACTATGCCCTGCAGTGTTGCGGTATTGCTCCCTAGGAAATCGATGAACCAATACTGCTTATTGTCAAACTTGAATACATTAGCTGTGGCCTAAAGCCTTGGGCCAGCCGTTAGACTTCAGATGTTGGACTCTGAAATAACTAGGCCCCATACTGATGGCCCATAATGCACTGCATGGGGTTCAATCTTCTCACAATGGGGGATGTGCTTTGAGCGATGCTGATTTCGGCCTTAAGTTTTCGACCTTCGAATTAAGATCTAATATCCAAGTGTAAAACACTAGTTCCTCTGATTCACCGGTCAGTCAGCGCTGCGCACAGCATAGGCACCACGTGGGGGAGATGTACAGACGCCCTGAATTTTTCCATCCCAGAGTGTGTGTTTTGAATGAAGGGGCCGGTTATTTTATATCTTAACGCGGGGGTGCGCACAACATTTTGTATGGGCGCCGAACTGAGCTCCGCATTTACAGAGGCCCTGCGTTCTTCCCCACAGCATTTAAATTGATTGCCGGGGTGAGCGCGGGGCCTCTGCAACTGCCTCTTATCTCCTCGTGCATCTTCTGATCGCGACAGCGCGGCGTCAAATGGCGACGCATTGCCACGACAACGCAATGCCGGAGAGCAAGCAGGTGGGAGAGCAGCATAAAATGTGTGCGCAGCCCTGTATTAACACAGGATGATTTGTTTTCGCTGTTGGGAAATGAACTTCTTTCAAAGGAACCGGGTCTGCTGTGAGATCACCGTGGGGGGTCCATGCTTCAGGATCAGACCCCCCACAGCGATAATCCGCCGAGGCAGCCGCAGTCGCGCAGCTTGCCCTGCAGACAGTAGCACGTGCTACATCTGTACAAACCTAAGTTTGTACACGCAAAGGCGTTATTTTTATTGAACATATTAGTCCTCTCTTTGTGCTGCTTCCAGCAAAATTGCCACGGTAACGCTGTCTGTTTCATCTGAGCTGATTACTTATCAAGATAGCGTTCTACTCGATCTACCTGATCACAAAGTGTGTGTGTGTGTGTATATGTATTTGTGTGTGTGTGTGTTTGTAGAGGTACAAAACGTTGGGCTGCTTCACGCACCTCCCTTCAGTCCACTGTCACGTTTCATTTATAATTTCAATTTTTTTTTTTCTTTCAATATACTGTTTTGTTTTTCCCACGTTGGTTTCTGTGACCGGTAGTTTTCTGTTTTTAAGAAATGGTGATATAAAAATATTTTTGCTGGCCCACTTAAAATGTGCAATTTAACCATTTCATCATTTGTCCCTTCCTGCAAGAACTTTATCCCAATTTATTCCTAGTAGATTCTTCCTTGGTTGACCCAAAATTTGCCTTTTTAAAACCGTCTGTGTTGATCCCATATAATACTTATTTTGATAAATGATTTGAAAGGAAACCATGTTATGATCACGGTTTCCCAAATATACCTTCACCTTGAGTATTGATTAGTACTTCTACACTGTTATTACAAGTTCCAGTATTGCTCGCTTCCTAGTTGGTTCCTCTATAATTTGGGTCATGTATTAGTCTTTAGCACACCCAAAAACCTGTTGCATGTAGTTGTACCGCTAATCTCACTCCAGATGTCAGGACAGCAGAAGAGTTTCACAGAGGAAAGGAGCGGAGCACAGCAAAGAACTTGGGGGTTAGACACCGGTGAATAAAGGGTTAAAAGTGCTGTCTGTCCCTGTTCATTTCATACTAGTTGCTTAGGCAGCTAACCGTAGTTTTTCACACTAAAACTCACTAGTAAGTTACAGCTGCAATACGCATTTTTTTTAGTTACAGGATTGAAGCAGGGGGTCTTAACACAGTTCACCTGCGGGTACCCCGTCTTCCAGGCATACTTACCTCCTGCAGGGGGGTGCCAGTATCTCTGCAGTCAGAGTAACTGGGTGCCTAACATAATAGCAGAGATTTAAGTATGCATCGCGTGGGCCAATAGGAAGCTGTGACATCATCCGTTGGGGCTTCCTATTGAACCATGTGACCGAAACCTTTAAGCGCCACAGAGATACCGGCACCCCCTACTGAGGTAAGTATCTCTGTAAGCAGGGGGCAGTGGTGGGATTCAAACATTTGAGCAACCATTTCTCTCGCCTTACCGCCCTTTCATAGTGCAAAAATCACCATCAGCTTCCCTCCCTCATCATCATAAGCTTCTCCCAGTTATCGTCACCCCCAGATCTCCCCCTCACCTTTTCCGGGCGGCGTCTCCTGGCATCACAGGTTCCCCCTGCAAATCTTTTCAATATGGCGGCGTCACGTTACGTGCCATAGCAACGGGGCGTCACATGATGTGGTTACATCACGTGGTGTTCCCATTGGCATGGCAGCGCCGTACCATTTGACGCCACACAGCCACATTGAGAAGGTATGCAGGGGAAAGATGCCGGGAGATGCTGACAGATGCCGCCCGCCGCTCGGACAGGTGAGAGAATTAAGCACCGGTTCGGCGAACTCTTGAAATTTTAGTGGCGTGGGGTCTCTGGAGTTGAATTTAACACTGTTCAGTTCTGGAGACCCCCTGCTTCAAACCTGTAATAAAAATAAATGTTTTTTTTTTTTTTAAATGAAACCTTTGTTGCTGCTTTAAGGTAATGTAAGTGTATATGGTACAGATGTTATAAATGCATGTAAAATATTGAAATATAATAACGTAAGTCTTTAAATGTATCTAAAAATGATGTTATAATAAGCTTGTTGCCCTTCTAATGTTTTCATCACTAGAGCCCTGCTCTAGAACAGCGGTGTGCAAACTGGGGGGGCGCAAAATTATTCAGGGGCGGCGCAGGCGGTTGCAGGGGTCCCGCACTCTTCCCCCAAGGCTTTTAAATTAATGCCGGGGGATCGCGTGAGGCCTCTGCAACTAACTTACCTTCTCTTCGGCAACGCGCCTTCAAATGACACCGCGGGGTCATGTGACGCCGGGGAGGAGGTAAGGGAGGGAGGGGCATGAGCAGGGAGGGTAGCGGAAGGGGGGGCGGGAGCAGGAAAGATTGCGCAGCGCTGCTCTAGAATATGACGTATCGCACTGAAGCTGGAAAGTAATGGGAAATGTGCAATAGGATCTATGGGAGTGCTTTCTAGAAAAGGTGGCAAAGGGGACTGACCGCCTTGAAAAGTGTCCTCTTAGTAGGACCAGAACGGTGGTGAGGTGAATAAACCCGGATATAACTGACCATCAGATGGAGAGCTGGTCCTTATGTCTCATCTGTACATCCAATAGAGTTCCTTCTAAAAGTAAGGAAGCGCCTTCTAGCATTATTTGGGACAGCGGTTTCCACCCTTTTTTATGGTTAAGAAACCCCAAGTGAAATTCAGAGGAACCTCCAAACATCTCTAATAGCAACTCTGTGGTCAGGTGCATTACAAAATTCTTCTGTATTTGGTACAGTTTTCAAATGACAGAATCCAAGGGTTCCTAGGAACCTTGGTTGAGAAACACTGATTTGGGACATTACTTGTGTGCAGCAGCGCTTCCCATATTTGTAACAACTTGTTTTCTTGTTACGTCAACAGTGCAGTTGTGCAAAAGTGTCGTATAAGATTTGACCTGGACACAAACCTTTGCTCAATCTTCTTATGAAATAATTGACACTGGCGCGGCCCTGGCGACAGGCCAGCTGGCTGACATGTGCCGACTTCAGCAGTTTTCTAGGTTCTGAATGGCGTTTCAGTTTGCTCAGCTCAGCCCTAATCGGTTTTAAACAAAACACAACACGCTCTGCTGGTTTTTGAGTTCTCATGCAAACTCTGCCTGACTTGGGTTTGGCTGAGGCTCTCTTTCAGTAGATACTGCAGTGTCACACGTCCCATGTTTCATAGGAAAGCTTGTTTGTTCACTCCCTAATATTTAGAGACTTGGAATAGTTTGTCACTCTAGTATCCCAATTGTTGCGGTGACTGGTGCCAAGTTTCCCCATGTGTCACGTCGTAAAGGACGCTGGAAGAGCGTAATCCTACACGATTGAATGCGTGAACATTTAAAATGAACATGAGCAGAGATTAACATCTTCAGTGCTGGAGGGTTATGTAATGTATCATCAATGTTTTAGTATGTTATAACTTGGAACAGGGGTAGCCAACTCCACAAGAGCTACTAACAAGTCAAGTTTTATGGATATCCCTGCTTCAGCTCAGGTGGCTCAGTTGAAGACTGAAGCAGGGATATCCTGAAAACCTGAACTGTTGGTAGCTCTTGGAGACTGGAGTTGGCTACCCCTGACTTAAAGTGTGTGTGTGTGTGTGGTTTTCTGGGGTGGGGGGGGGCATGGTGCTGCGCTTAGAGGTTTGGGCTCCTCCCCAAAGGCCAGGGATCGCGCGAGAGGCCTCCAAGTTCCCTTACCTTGTCTCCATCGCCATAGCAATGTGGCATCAAATGACACAGTGGGGTCACATGACATCACGTTGCCATGATGTCACAGGACGTTGTCATGTCAGAACGCCAGAGACAATGTAAGTATGGGGGGAGAGCAGGCAGGGGGACGCAGAGGAAAAAGTTTGCGCACCCCTGACTTGGAGCAGGGGTGTGCAAACCTTTCAGTATGCACCCCCTGCCTGCTCTCCCTTCCTGCTCGCGCCCCCCTCCTTACTTTGTCTGTGGCGTCATTTGACGCCCGTAGCCATGGCGAAAACAAGGTAAGGGAAGTTGCAGAGGCCTTGCGTGGTCCCCGGCACTTAGTTTAAATGCCGTGGGGAAGAGCGAGGGGCCTCTTAACCTCTCTGCGCCCCCCTGTAAAATCTTGCGCACCCCTTACTTAGAGTATGAATGCTGGAAATGTGTGTGTGTGTGTGTGTGTGTGTGTGTGTTTTATTTGTACAGTAATGTGCTCTACATTTGTAATAGAGACAGCACAATGACTGAAACGGGTTCGTATTTATTTATTATGTTTGTGGTAGAGGGGCAATAATGTATTTCTTTGTGATCCTTTCCAGTCTCTGTAATACTGAATATGTTAATATCTGGGAGGTAGCAGCATATGCTGTGGCAGCTGGTAGTGCCATGACCCGACTAGTCCCCATTCAAACCCTAAGAAGTGATTACAGCCGCCGGGATGAGGAGGCGCACAGCGGTGATAGTGAGAGGCTTTATCTCTCAGCCCAATCTGTCTCACCTACTGAGGTGACTCTTGTCAAACTGTGGCACTCATTGAAGCGCTAATGAGATTTTCCGTAAATGCTGTGTCCTAAAGGTGCTGTAACATCGATGAGGGGTGTTTATCAATGTGGTGTACTGCTTGCTATATATTATAATATATAATATATAATAATATTATATATAAATACAAATAATTTCCTAAAGTTGTTGGTTTGCATGGTAAGTGTGAATAGCAACAATGTGTTCAGAGTGGACCAACCATGCTTACCTTTGTTGTGCTGAGCAGGCTGGGAACTTGATTGCAGTACGGAGGAAAAAGCTCTGCTGAGGTGTAGCAGCCCAAATGATAATGCAGTGGCTCAAATGTAGTGTTTTATTGGAAACCCAAATACTCTCTCTTGATTTCTATTTGGAAAGTTCTATCGTGTTATCAAATGTGATTTTCTTCACTGCTGTTATGTATTATTTCATTGAGAAGTATAGAGCAGTTTTTCAATTCATGTACTTTGTAGACATTTGTGCTGTCTCACTGGGGGGAGGTGTGTGTGTGTGTGTGTGTGTGTGTGTGTCTGGCACTTTGTTTTGTATGGGACTGGTGTTTGAGCTGGGTCACAGGATTAAATGGTGTGCTCAATGTCACACTATGTAGGAGGCTGTGTATTCAAGATATTAGCCACTGTAACATGTTAATAAAAAAACAACACCATCTTGCACTGGTAAATGAGTGGCATCCTTGAAGTAATAACTAGATTAGAAATGTTATGGTAGTCTTGGTTGAATACTTAACCTTCCATAGTCTTATCTCTGGAGACTTTACACAACTTTAGCTGTCACACATTTAAAGGAAACCTGATCACTTCAGCAGAGCGAGCAAAACTGCTTGTTTGGCCTAAAAAAAATAAAAAAATATTGTCGACTGGGGCTCAGTCCCTTGCCCACGTAATTCTTAGGACTTGTTTTATTCCCTCGTCCTGATCTACCTACACCTTCCGGCAAAACTTTTGTTCCTTTTGCTAAACGTAAATGACAGATGTGAGCCGTCGTGCAATGTGGCTGTGTCCTTAATCCCATATTTAGAAATAAACAATGTCGCCGTTGTCTTCCTGCTCCTGTCTGTCATTGCCATGTCATGGGCTGATTGCTGCTAGTCTTCTCCCCGTCTTCTTTCGCCACTTCCACCTCTGATCCCACACACAGGCATACAGACCACATCCAGTCTCAGAGTATTATTATGTTAGACTATGCTATGGTACATTTGGCAAAGTAACACCGTAAATTGTAACAGGCATTCTCTTCCTGGAGTAACTATGGCGTGGGCAGAGATGTTTGTATAGATGTGTATCCATGTGGATTTTGTTATGGGGCAGATTGCTTATATCTATCTAGCAGACATGTTTTCATTACCAGACAAGCTCAAAGAAGAATATTTATGCATCAGTAATGTGAAAAGCCACATTTTCTGTTTGAGAAATAAGGTATTTGATCAGGGTGATTAAAGTAAGAGCATTATTGTTTTTGTGAAGCAGGAAACCATCTATTTGGTCTCACAACTTCAGAAGTGCCTTGTCACACACATTGAACCGGACTGTTGAACCCCCCGTCTGCTATTTTTCTGTCCTTGGATTCCCTAGTTCCTGAAATGTTTCGGCAACATGAAAATAAATACAAAATGGCTGCCAAGGTATGCTAATAAGCTGCTAGTATAGGTTATGCTTTTAATGCCCTTACGGCTTCCTGTTGGCTTGTGGGATGAGGCTTGGATAGCAGTGTGATGGTGAAGGGGTAACAATGTTGTCACATTGTGTCTAGGTAGATGTGCCCAGAGTTGCTGGCCACCCCAAAAATGTATCCGGGAATCAAGTCCGATTCCCGGGGATATATAGGCACAGACCTCCGGTCAAAATCCTCCCTTGAAAACAGTTACGTGACTAACCACTAAGTTCCCTGCTTCTGCACAACCCAGGAAGGTAAACTGGGTATAGGGATGTGAGGTGTCCCTGAAACAGTCAAGGGGTCCCTAGGTTAATGGAGATACCAGTAAATGCCCAGGTCACCCAGAACCGATATAGGGGTTCTGGTGGGTACTCCAATCGGCTACAAGGTTGTGAGGGGACTTTTAAAAGTCCAGTCCTTCGTATTGTATAGAGTGTGGGGAATATGGCTAGTAAGAAATAACGTGCATATTCTTATTTTATTTCCCGTAACCAAAAGACTTAAGATATTTTTAAAGTGTGTATTTTAGGGAACAGTGTGTTTTTAAAACATGCTTGTGCACCGTATAATGGGCTGGGACTCTCAAACAGTGCCACTGTGTCTCCTCATACAGTGGGGATCAAAAGCTAGAGAGGAAGTCTGAGGTGTCAAAACCATTTGGACAGGAGGGAAGAAGTCAAGTACCTAAATCCTCAGATCAATGGAAGCTCTTTGAATTTCCATTTGGCCCATCAGACTGGCCGGGGCCTGTCACTGTGGGGGCATTGAGGGAATCAAGGGCCAGAGATGCCAAATTTCCCATGCCCCTTGGTTCATTCTGATTTCCAGGTAAACCTGTAAACCGGCTTGTCTCTGTTTAGCTGAAGAGATTTTTCTCAAGCTGCTGAGAGGGAGGAAGTAATCTGTAATGAAAGTCAGAGGTATTATAACCCCTTGCGGCCCTGAAATAGTTGGTTCTCCAAAGTGTTCTCCAGAGTTTTCCGGTTGTAAGTCTCCAGTAAGAAGAAAAGATGCCTGGATATATTTTCTGTCCTGTTTTTGCAACTGTGATCAGGGATA
The DNA here is from genome assembly GCF_040206685.1 of Ascaphus truei. NCBI lineage: Eukaryota > Metazoa > Chordata > Amphibia > Anura > Ascaphidae > Ascaphus > Ascaphus truei. The sequence continues at coordinate 297,477,679 of NC_134486.1, forward strand.
GGATTCCCTGTAGTTAGTCTAGGTTATTACCCGAATTCCCAAGTAAGTGTCTTTTTGCTGTATTTTGTGTAACACTGTGTGTTTGCCTATTCCTGTGAATAAATTTACAATTTATTTCATTAACACACACAAGTTAAGCTCGCCCCTGCCCTCTTTCTATATGTACAGGTCTTTTCATGCAGCTGTTTGTGACAGATCCAATGCAGATCATTCTTCCTGTAATTATACAGCTAAATAAGAATTTTAATCAGTTAGTGTTAGGACCTGCGATATTATGGTCATGCCTTGAAGTGGCTGGCTATATGTATTTTTGTCATATTGGAAGTAGCTCTGGGCTCCCTTTGTATTTTTATTTTTTTGCAATTTATTTAATTAACTTGTTTTTGCTTGATGCATGATCCTGATTAAAAGGGTGTAAATGGCCTGGTCTCCCGTGACAAGCAGCCATATTTATTTACCAAAAGGGACCAGAAACACAAGCACCTAAAGTTACATATGTCCGGAACCGGTTCTCATTCTGCACAAATAAAGGGAGGGGAAGGGGGAGCCTCCTTTAAGAATCGGAGAAGTATATTTTATATATACACTTATCACGGTGTGACTATTGTTTAGGTGCATTATATCAGAAATAAGTGTTGTAATTGGAGATGAGCTAAGCACAGGTATCTTAATGTCAGGACAGGGATATTAATTTAAATTCTAATCATCTTTAGTTAAGACAGCACGAGTAGCCCTGTGGTTAAGGCAGTGGCAGCTGAAGGAGATATCCAATCTGTCCACCATAAAGTTATCCTGTGCCACGTATTGTGCTGTAAGCTGTTTCAGACAAGTTAATAGTACCCATGTCGTATATACTGTATGTTCAACGCTGAATATACTCGCAGCACCATAGAATGTAGTAAACGTAATCATTTAAACAAAGTGCTCCTCAGTGTGTCAGGTTTGACGTCTGAACAACTCCACAACACTTTTCATACTTTTGGGATAGATGAAGACTTGTTAACAATTGAAACTTTAATGGTTATTGTTTCAGCATAATCAAATCATACTTTAGTGTGACATAGTTGCTAGTAGTGTTTGCCTTACCAACTCCAGTATTTTAAATTGTTTGTTTTTGATCAATTTAGAACATGGAAAACGGAGTGTGTGATTAACAAACTTCCCCCATGACTATTAACTAATGCGTTGGTTCCTATTTGCTTGCATCACATACTCCTCCCTGACGGGTGAGGTATGTTTATGGGCGTTGCCTTTACTGGAATGTATATGAATACATCATATTAGTCACTTTTATTGATGCAGTCTGGTTTCTCTGCATAACGTGTCCCGATCCGATGTCGGAGGGGTTATAAAGTTTCTTGCCACTATATGAGGATATGGCGCTCTTCATTCTAGATCCGGAGTCGTTCGACTCGTTGGCAAAGCTGAAGCAATATAATACCCCAGTGAGTGGTGTGTATACTTGTGCAGAGTTTAGGGAGGAAATGTAAAACGGATTGAATACAATGCGGGGGGCCGTCTTTAATCTCTCCATACGCATCATTGCAATGTAAAGCAAGGCTCTCTAACAAACCCCACAAATGTCATTTTCTATTTTTGTAACCTTTATTTTTTTCCCTTTCTGTACAATGGATAACTAGTAGACTTCTTCACAATTACATTGGATTTAAAAAATAATAATTCTAGACGTTCTTAATATGGAAACTGTTGCTCTGTGCATGCAGGAATTATGATTGTGTTTATTTTAATATTTTACAGCTGTGGTGGGACTACTACTGTAGTACTTTACTCTATTTTGTGGTCCTTTTCTAGTTCAAGTTGATAGTTACTTCTTTGCTCTAATCATCCATCGACACTGGCCACACCCTAGAGGGGTTAAGTGACACCCAGTGCCTCCGTTGCTTCCTTATTTTTAACAGTTATCATGACATTCCCCTGTTTGCTACAGTTGACGGATGTGGACATATAGTCACGTACGAGGAGAGCGGGACACTGGCCTCTAAGAACTACCCGGGGACGTACCCCAACTATACCCAGTGTGAAATAACGATCCAAGTGCCAGCCGGAAAGAACCTGTATATGAAGCTGGCGGACCTAGATATCGAGTCCAAGGAATGTGAATCCGCATACCTTAAAATCTATAAGGGATCCTCCTTGTTGGAACATGGTAAGTTTATATTGTAATGTGTGGGATAATGGATTTGAAGGGGAAATTAAGCAGTTCTAGTAGCCATATTGGTCCTTGAAAGGATCAATATTCGTAGTAGGTTGTGATACTTTTTTAATAGACCAACAATAGATTGCTTTGTAGATTTAATAGTATACAGACATTTGAAAACCTCAAGAAAAAGAAACCTGTGACGTTTCAAAAAAAATGTATACAAATCGGTGATACTCATTGAGTGGGATGGTTCTTGGTTTTCTCCGTGTTGGAAACTTACAACTATAGCACTGAACTTTTATTAGCAAAACTGCTGATTATTACTTCCATAGTAAAGAAGTATGAGGACATGAGCAAGGTCTCTTATGGCACTACCACCCACATTACTTTATAACTATCTGATTATTCGGAATGACAGCGTATTTTCGCATAGCATAATGTTTACGTTTCTGCAGTACTAGTAGTGACATTAAAATGAGTCTCTACATTAATCTTCTTGTTACACATTATTACAAAATATCACACACCCATCCACATCTATGGTATATTATAGTAGAGCGGTGTTTCTCCACCGCAGACCTCAGGGGAGACACTTTGGCAGCTGAGGCTGAGGTCCGCCAGTCCTCTGAGCCCGGAACCGAGGAGACGTGGATCGCAGCCTCGGTGTCTGCAGACAGCGTGGGGCGCACCCGCTGCGCAGCTGACATGTAGATGTGGGGTGCATGTAAGCAAGAAGGGGGTAAATAAGGCTGGTGAGCCGGGGTGCTCTGGATTTTTAAAAGCCTTCAGGGACGCCCCTGCTCAAAAAATAGTTGAGAACCACTGTTCTAGAGTGAGGCCCGTCTAACTTTCTCCCATTATAGAAATATACCTTTAATCAATTGTGACTACAATGTGTATCTCAACACTTGGCTTATATCAATATACAGTACTCTGTGAAATTTTCTGTTCCTTTGACACACGTGCACGTCTCTATTTATGTGTACCTATACCAGGTTGACTTTTATTCCTATTAAGCCTGACCAATTAAAATATTACACATATCTATCTTTCTACCTTGGTTATATAAGAATAAGCATTATTCAAATGTTCCCTCTGGATGAGTCCCACAGTGTTTTTTTTAATTTTTAATTTATATTTCATTTGCACAGTTCTTTAATTGTATTTTATTCTGTAACAGGTCTACTACCACCCACTTTTAATTTGCAATGGTGTTCATATGCTGTAGCTAACGGTTTCTTCTCTTATGTTTGAGGAGGTAGCTGTCAATAAAACTTAAAGCAGCAAAACGTGAAATAGAGGATAGGTTTTTTTTTTTTTTTTTTTTAATTAGTTCTGATAATACTGTATTAGTATTAGATAATGTATTTTTTATTTTTAATATTCCATTTATTTGGGGATGCGTGGCGGACACGTCACCAGGCTGGTTCACCCTCATTGGCTGAACCGCTCATGTGACGCCGCGCGAAAAAACAAAATGGTATGGTCTTTTGAATAATCTGTTGCGCAGTCGACCTGCATCGCGACCGCGCGCACTGTGGCCGACCCGTAACAGCTGCTGCACCGTGCTCACAGCGCGCGAAATCGCACGCACCGTTGCGCCTACTATAATTGCAGCCCAAAACTGAGCGAGAAGAGGGGGGAAAAGGTAGGATATGGGGTGGCCAGCCGAGTTGGAGAGAAAAAGAAAGAAAAGAAACAGACGTACACGGAAAAGTTCTCAGGCATATTTCAAGATAAGGTGTTACCACTATGTAAATAAATACAAAGGAGAGAACACCCACTTACATGTGTTTACAATAACGAACTATGATTACAGTAAAGACTTGGTTGGTTTTTGTTCCTTTGGAAATTAAACAAGATTTTTATTTTTTATTTTGTGTCTCTCTGACAAAAACCATTCAATCAAGTATTTCCTCTAACCTTAGTCCACCCTGTTTTTATCAGTCAATGAAGATAAGGGGAAGGGCAGCGAGGGAGATTTGCCTGTGCAATCTCTTGTTCTGTGGGTTTGGAGTCCCCTGGAGCAATTGTTTTGTCCATGGTGCCCCTGTTAAGATTTGGGGTTTTAGCAAATTTAAAAATCAAATGTGAACGTATACAGCTTTTTGTAAAATTATACAGAGTAGAAGTCGCACTGATTTTCCCTCTCCCTCCCAAAGGGTAAAAGGGTCCTCTCGGCTCCCCAGATTTGAGAAACACTGCTATTTCCGTGACATCAGAAAAAAGGGCAGAAGTTAGGGGAAATCAAATCTGCTCACCAGTCTCTGCTCACCAGCTTTACAAATTAACCTAAAAAAAAAAATATTCAAACTTCTACAGGTGTCGGAATTTGGCTAAAAAAAAATAATAGTGATCAATCACCCAGATTTATGCCTATAAATGTCACTGCCAGTCGTGCACTTTGACCCTTGCAGGCCCAGTTAAACAAGTTCATGATATATTGTTTGTGTTGAAGCAGCAGTGTCTCTTACTGTTGAAGAGGATAAATAATTGCTTGCGTTCTCCATATAAATCAGCCTGAACCTCTGGCTACTGGTGTGTGGGAGTCGGAATGCTGAAAAGGGCCCCGGGCTAGTAGCTTACAGTCATATTTCCCAAGCACCTTCTCTCCCCTCCTTTCAGACAAACCGTAAAACTCGCCTCCTTAAATGAAGCTTTTCACTAGCCAGGACTCACGGCTACTGTCCCACAGTCACAGTCGCTTCTAACAACCACTGTGGCCAAGCCCTGCCATCTACTGCACTTATTCCCTCACCTGGTGTCTCTGTAAGTCTCCCAACATACCACTTAGATTGCAAGCTCTCAGGGACAGGGAATTCCTCTCCTATTGTCTGAATATGTTTGCTGCACTTATTGTATTATAATTCCCTGCACTGGGTTTTTTGTCTATTGTAGGGCCAGGTCCCCACTGGCTACTGCTGCGCCCGCTGTGGCGGACACTGCAGGGACACGAGCCGCCCCACAATGGGGCCGGGCCCGCTGCGAGGGGGGGGGGGCGCCGCGCTGCGCCGATAAACTCCTGCTCTCAAGAAAATTGAGATCAGGAGTCGCGACGGAGCTCTAGGCCACACCCCCCGGCGGTTCAGCCAATGAGGGCGAACCTGCCGGGTGACGTCATGGCTGCTCCCCCGTCACGCGCCCCACCCCCAGCACCCCATGTCTTTCCCCCTGCAGCTCTCTGCAGACCGGGGAATTCGGCTGCACGCACCGCCAGCCTCGCAGGCGCGCGTGCAGCGCAGGCAGCAGGGCCACAGCCTAAGGCATAGAGTGCACGGTGGGTGCTATATAAATAAGGACATACTTGAAAATGAGAGGTAACTCTCAATCTATTACTTTCTAGTAAAAGATCGTGAGGCCAGAGCGTGATTCATATATTTCTCTGCCTCCTCATCTCAAAGGCTTCTGAGTGCCAAAGTTCATGTGGATGTCATTATAATGCTCCAAGTGCTCATTATTACTCAGCCAGTTAGTAGGAGTAGTTCACCCTCACTTTTACTAGTGTTACTGCCTTCGTTGCTCCTTTCCAAATCTGTTTCACATATTAAATGAAACAAATCGCTTATTCAAACAAAACACATTTTCTTTTGGGTAAACATTTACGAAGTCTCATGCAAATTAGTTTTCTACTCTTCCTTTTAATCCCAGTACAGCTCAACCCCGTTATAGCGCGATCCGCTATAACGCGAATCCGCTTATAACGCGGTTTGAGCATGGACCCCGAACTGCACACACTACCAGCACACACTGCACACACTACCAGCACTCACTGCACACTGCACAGCCCACTACACACACTACCAGCACTCACTGCACACTACACACACTACCAGCACTCACTGCACACTGCACAGCCCACTACACACACTACCAGCACACACTGCACAGCCCACTACACACACTACCAGCACTCACTGCACACTGCACACTCTCACAGCACACACTCACAGCACACTGCACTCACAACACACTGCACTCACAGCACACTGCACTCACAGCACACTGCACTCACAGCACACTGCACTCACTGCACACTGCACTCACTGCACACTGCACTCACAGCACACTGCACTCACAGCACACTGCACTCTCAGCACACTGCACTCTCAGCACACTGCACTCTCAGCACACTGCACTCTCAGCACACTGCACTCTCAGCACACTGCACTCTCAGCACACTGCACTCTCAGCACACTGCACTCTCAGCACACTGCACTCTCAGCACACTGCACTCTCAGCACACTGCACTCTCAGCACACTGCACTCTCAGCACACTGCACTCTCAGCACACTGCACTCTCAGCACACTGCACTCTCAGCACACTGCACTCTCAGCACACTGCACTCTCAGCACACTGCACTCTCAGCACACTGCACTCTCAGCACACTGCACTCTCAGCACACTGCACTCTCAGCACACTGCACTCTCAGCACACTGCACTCTCAGCACACTGCACTCTCAGCACACTGCACTCTCAGCACACTGCACTCTCAGCACACTGCACTCTCAGCACACTGCACTCTCAGCACACTGCACTCTCAGCACACTGCACTCTCAGCACACTGCACTCTCAGCACACTGCACTCTCAGCACACTGCACTCTCAGCACACTGCACTCTCAGCACACTGCACTCTCAGCACACTGCACTCTCAGCACACTGCACTCTCAGCACACTGCACTCTCAGCACACTGCACTCTCAGCACACTGCACTCTCAGCACACTGCACTCTCAGCACACTGCACTCTCAGCACACTGCACTCTCAGCACACTGCACTCTCAGCACACTGCACTCTCAGCACACTGCACTCTCAGCACACTGCACTCTCAGCACACTGCACTCTCAGCACACTGCACTCTCAGCACACTGCACTCTCAGCACACTGCACTCTCAGCACACTGCACTCTCAGCACACTGCACTCTCAGCACACTGCACTCTCAGCACACTGCACTCTCAGCACACTGCACTCTCAGCACACTGCACTCACACCACACTCAACCCCACTCCCCCTCCCACTCCCCCTCCCACTCCCCCTCCCTACCTTTGGTGTCGGCTGCTGAGATCGGAGCGGAGCTGGCATCGGGAGGAGGAGGGGGGGGGTGTCGGTAGGGGTGGTGGTAGGGGGGGTGAGTGAGGAGCATGCTGGGGCTCTGAGGTCCACGTGGGCTAGGCCAAAAACTGGTTATGCCGCATAGGAGTGGTGTGTCAGAGACACACAGACTGAGGTCGGGAGTAGAGGTTCTCTGAATGCCAGGGTGTGACGGGGAGGAAAGGGTTAATACCTGATTTGCCATGCATTACTGTTGTTGCCCTGTCCCCGCCATTTTTATTCCCCATGTGCAGGCCATTCCCTGTCTGCGAGGGTAAAAGACAAGATGCATTGCTTGCCATACCCTCTAACCAACACATGATAGAAGATCTTAAATGTAAGGCAGGAGGTATTTTTTTGTAAGTCCAAGTAGCAATTACTTAGACATTCAGCTGTGATATGGGTGAATGGGCTTCGGTATTTTTATGACCAAGCCTCAAAGGGTTGTAATTATTTTTATGACGGAGCCTCAAAGGGCTCTCACCGATTTAGAGCCCCCCTGTCTAAAAGAGTGTCAATTATGAAAAGACCCAGAGACCCATAATGTATACAAAACTGACATACTGATGCACAGCAGATGTCAGGCTAGTGACCCCTCCGGGTCAAAAATCAGACGTAGTGGTGCCAAGAAATGGGTGTAGCCCAGGTATGCTAAGTGGCATGGGCGTTAACCTGACCCATGCGCCCTGCCCACCGGACAGCCTTTTTGACCGGTCTTATGAACTGTGGGTCACTTGGCTATTCGTGGGTTTTTTTGTTCACACGAGGGGATTGGATCCACATGTTAAAGATAGCTTTGGGCAGTCTATAAATGTGGCTTCCCAATTATTCCCAGGGTGATTCCTGAATTTTAATCCATGATGTAAAGATGCAAGACTTTGTTCCAGTACAGCAGCAACCAGTCCAGGAGTGAAGGGTTAATAACCACAGGACTTTTAAAACCAAGGCTGCATTTCTTGCGCTTGCAAGCAGAGGACAATTTCTTTTGTTTCAAAGGACAATTTCTTTCATTCCCTGATTCCCGTGAGTGTTGTTTTAAGTGTATTCTGCAGATGTCGTGTGTTTGTCTATTAAGGAAATAAATCACAATTTATTTTGCAACTTGTTCTGTTCAATCAAGTACCCAGAAATATGAATGTGTTGATAAAAGTTGGTGTCATCGTGACACAGGGCGACGGGCAGGTAGGTGTGGGGGCCTGGGGGGGGGGGGGGGAAGGAGGTGGATGCCGGTGGAGGGGGATGGATGCCGGTGGTGGGAGTTAAGGAGCAGGCTGCAGCTGGACTCGGAGGGCCGCTGTTGGCAGGCCTGGTGGCTGCTGGGGGACGTGTAGGGCTTCCGGCTCCTCCCGATGGGGCGCGCGGCGGCCATTTTTTTTTTAAATTAGCGCTATAACGGGGTTGAGCTGTACTTGTATTTTGTTGAATGGATGTTAACCAATGGAACTATTCAGCACTTTTGCTCCTATTTCAAAACGGACTAACTACTATGCCATAGTTGCAGATATATTTTTATTTTGCTTAAAGCTGCAGTTTTGTTTTTTTGTTTTTTTTCCCCATTCAATATGTGCTTCAATGCAATCTGCACACTGTGACAAGTGATTTAGCTAAGTTGCAGATCGATCCGTTCTCCTGTAATCGAAAGGCACAGATTCAGCTCATGGGTTCTTTATATCACTGTTAGGGCTGCAGAAGATTACCCAAGATGCAAAGTTCTGTGTGGAAGATCATGTGACCAGGCAGGCACTGCTAGAGAGAGGGCAGGGCTCCAGAGCCTGTCTCAGAAGAGGAAGGGGATGTGACTTTGTACATTGTTGCTATAGAAACAAAAATGCTTGTTACATTAGAATACATTAAAAATGTCTGTCTTTTTTTTTGTTTGTTTACATGCTATAAGTATTTTCTCACAGAACTGATTTAATAAAATAAAGATAGCCAGGTCTTTGTTCAGTCACTTCCTGCCTTTGCAGCGTCATGGCTCTGCTAATGAGTGGATTACTGAATGGGATACACTCCTTGCAGTTCAGTAGTTAGCCATAAAATTAAAAAAAAAACATGCCTTTATCCGTGAAAGGGAAATGTATCCGGGATGTTTTCGTCTAATTTACAGTGGATCTTGTCTCGTCTTTCATCTGTTAATTTGAATGGGATCAGAAGTGTCTAAACTGAATACGTTTCCGGTTTGCACCTTTGTGTTACTTGCAAGTCCTGGGCCCCTGTTGAGTCCATATGGTCCCTCAAAGAAGAGTATTTCCTGATAACTATCAAGGGACCATGGGAATAACTCTTAAATCTAAACAGGATCTTATGGCCCTATGTCTGTGTTTTTACACTTTGCGCAGTCAAATGATACTGTGAGACTTGTTTTCTTAAAAAAAAATATAAAGTAGTGGCTATGTCTCAGTGGAATTCAGAGCAGTGAGGTTTCCCGAGTCTCCTATTCTTGTGGGATGTTCTTGTTTTGGCTACAGCAGTTCCTGCGCTAATGTTTGGTTCCTGTTTTTTGTGAGTCTAATATGTCGTCATTCAAAATTGAGATTTAACAATTAATATAATTTTACTGGGGCTTTGTAGTGTTTAACCCTGGCTAGGAATATGGTTCCAACACCCTATGTACAGTGCAGGACTATGATAGAACAAATTAAAGTACCTTGCATAATATACATATGCTGTATGGACTTTAGTGGTCTCTTAAAATAAACTGGACAGTTCTAACATTGAACACGTGTGTGCCGTGTCTTGCAGCATAAAGCTTAATGTTGCAATCATGCCATGCTCCCCATCATCTCCATACCAGCGTGCGATTTTTAGTGATGTATTCGTGAAACAATCAACACGCTTTCGTACAGGGATCACAAGGGGCATGTATGATATGAGACACAAAAACAGTATGGCCGATTTAATAATGGTTTATGGACTGGCTTTAAGGTCTATTTCAGTGGTAGTTGGGATGTTTTACGAGGAGGGTGTTCTAGTTTGCAGAATGTAGGGGGAGAATGAGGGGAACACGAGAGGTTTGCTCGTATTGATACTGCCTTTGAAGTGGGTAAGCCTGGAGATGTTACCCTGTGAAATGTTGTATCTATATAGCTTTGGGATCAATATTGGATATTGAGATCGTCTGGCTTGTGACTAATTGTTAAGGTGTAGAAAGGTGCGTTCCAAAGGAAATTGTCACATATCACACTTATGTTTTGAAAAAATGTGTAATGCGAATGTGTAATGCGAAGAATCAACGCACAGACGCGTATTGCATAATTTGTTTTCCCATATGATGACCCTTGAGTCCAGTAATAGGATAAATAGGTAGGTGGTGAATAGCAGTTTCTTGTAAATCTCACCTTAGCACAGGTGTATATTTAAATCACAACGGATAATCCAAATGGCAATAGCAAATAAAGTCCAACCATACCTTGATGGACATAACGTCCTATAACTGACTTACTGTGTGAAGTGCAGAATCCTGGCGTAGTTGACAGCTTCCAAGGGTCCCTGGTGTGCTCTGCGCTGTAAAGATGAAGCAACAAAGAGAAAAAACGAAGCACTACTGATGGAACAATAGAACAAAAAAATGACAAGTGTGTATTCCATAAAAAAACTTATATTTTATTGGCCATGTAGACAAAAAAGCGACGGTATCACCCCACTAATGCGTTGTACTCCGCAGCGCTTTATCAAGGTAGTGCTAAAGGAATATGCCAGCGCAAACTTAAAAAAGGATTCTTTAGTACGATATAAAATCCATAATAAAACGGCACATGTGCAAGTGCTACAAAGGGAATTGGCAGTAATACAATATTACCAGACTCCCCTAGACCTCAGCAGATGGATTGAAGTTTCCCCTGAAGAACACCAAGCTTTAGCGTAAGGTTGTAAGTCCACACATGTATATCCGGTGGGGAAGGCACCCACTCCCGGATGGGTATTAAGAACAGTCTCGTTAGCGATGGAGGAAAGAGGAGCAATGACATGGCGGCCTCACATGACCCGGAATCACGGTCACTCCGGGGGAGACACTCGCAGCGCGGCACCCACGACCAGTCCTCCGCAGTGGATTCTGCAAGTCTACGTCAGCTGAGCATGGATGGGTGTGGACAGAATCACCTGCACTGCCTCCACAGCTGAGATAGAAAAGCTCAAGGCAGCAGCATTGCTTGGACAGCCGGCAGCCAGAAAGGCAGTTTATGCCTGATATAGATAACCAGCAATAACAAAGCGATTTTACAAATGTAGCTTAGGAAATGGTCAAGATGACCAATGACGAATAGAGAATAGCACACAATCTATTCCAACGCATTTCGTAGCTGTTGCTACTTAATCAGGGAATGATCCATCTGATGTCTATGGGAGTCTGGTAATTCCCTTTTGTAGCTCTTGCATATGTGCTGTTTTATTATGTTTATTTTATATCTTAATCTTTTTTTGACGTTTGCGCTGGTATGTTCCTTTAGCACTTCTGACTAATTGCGCCTGAAAAATGTTGTATACCACGTTGCCTGCTCTATCAGAGCCACGTTCGAAACAGACAATTTCTAGTTTCATTCTGGGGTAAGATGCTGCTTTTAGAAACCGCACACTGTGGTTTTTATGCTTGAACTGATCCCTGGCTTTTCTTAACACTTTATTTTGTGAGATACCCAGAGAGCAGAGAGCTCGGTCATCTGCTGTTCGGCCGTGTGCTGTAATGAAAGGTACAAATCTCTAGAGACGGCCTTCGGAGGACATTGTCACTTACGTTATTGCACCTGACTGATAGAGAACAAAGATCTCGCTTGTGATGTGTCAAGGTGCCTGCGCTCGCTTGTCCCCAGTGGCGTCAGACAACGGCAGACCCTGCTCCAGGCGAAGGGAGGGGGGAGTCTGGGGTCTGGTGGGGTGACTGATGCTGATTGCTTTTTTTTCCCTTCCTGAGAGTGATGGGTTTATAACTCATGTGGAGCAATAAGCTTTGAGTGAATTACTAAGATCTGTCTGGTGAGCGGGAAGAAAGATAAGGGCAGTGCTGGCCTTCATGGATGAGGAATTCCGAGTCCCGGCAGAAAATGATCTTCCCACCTCCCATTGGTGTGCAGGGATAGAGGTTGTTATCTGCCTCAGACTCTGTCTGCTTCAATCCTCTGCACGCTTCAGGGGAGCATCGATAAGATTGTAGTTGACACTTCTATTCCTTCCCAGATTTACTGTATATTTATGGCTATGAAACAAAGTACCTCTCTAACATATATTTATTGTGTAACAGACACCTGAAGAAGGGACTCTGGTCATGTCATATCACTGTTAGACATTAATGGGTATCATCTTTACCATACATTTTTGTTCACGTTATTTTTTAATGAGAAACTGTCTTTATTCTGTGTGCTCACACTGTCCCACCTCCCACCAAGCAGTCGTCAGTTTAGACCAGTTAAAAATGTGCTCTCGCTTATCCGCTGGTCATTTTTAACATTCAGGATGCTAAAGGAATGGATTAAAAACAGATAGTTAAAATAGGTCATAAAGGCCCATTAGGTTTTTCCCCTTCGCTTAGGTGTTTAACCTTATCCTTGCCGGAGAGGCAAGCAAAACGCTGTCCTGCATGTTACTCTGCGATGTGTTCCAGTGAAAGGGTTAAGGTATTGTCTGGTTTCAATACATGCAAATAAAGTATTTTCTGTACCCAAGCAAAAGTGGCAAGTCTTTTTTTGTAGTAACTTGTTTTGTCTTCACTTTATTCAAGGCAATAAACCACATAAACTGTACTATATGACTAATATGTAAGATGATCGACTGTAGGGATATCATTAATCTTTCTATTTATATCCATAACTTTAATGTTTAAAAAAAGTTTAGCTTTGCTTTCCTATGTACCCCATATATATAATACACAGTCATTTTTTATCTTAATATAGCGCCATTCAGGTACATGGCACTTTGCAATACGTGTGACATAATATCAGACAATGGGAATAGACGCTTCAGACAAAACAATAGGAAAAGGAGCCCCTGCCCGGAAGAGCTTACAATCTAATATATAATATCTGCAAGACATGAGCACAAGAAAACTTAATTAATTAAACAAATGATAAATTAAAATAAAAAAATTTGCACTCCCAATCTGAAAAATCATATGAAACATATAGCGTCCCTTCAGCTCCGGGACATTCAACTCCGGCCGCAGGGGGTCTCTTCTCTTCTTCACCTGCCCCCTCCCCCCCTTCCTTATTGTTGCGGGAGAAATCTGTGGTCCTGCCTCGCACTGCTGGGTGCTCGACACACACACTCACACACTCACACTCACACACTCACACACTCACACACACACACACACTCACACACACACACACACACACACACTTAGCAATGTATATAGATATATAACAGGGATGGAAAAATCCCGGGTGCCTACATTTTTCGACCTTGGTGCTTGCACTAGTGCTGACTGGCAAGAGCACACTCAAACCTGCTTTATTAACGCGCGTGCAAAGCACGACTGGGAGAGCGGAGGTCGGCCCTGGCTGGGACTGACGGGTTAGCCAGCAGTGCGCTGCCTAGTCTGGTGGGAGCAGGGACGGGGGGCGAGGTAAATCGCTTCCGGGGCAATGTGAGGCTGGGAGAGGAGTTTTGTGAGTCTTTGCACGTTATGCGTTTGTCTGTCTGTCTGTTACTGATGCACACTGACACACAGCTGCTGAAAGGTGTGTGTTTGGGGGAGCGGGGGGGGGGGGGGAATTCTTTAGTGCTGCAACGTCACCAACTCCTCCCACCCTCTCCTTCCCACGCTTCACCAAACCGGCTCCTACAAATTCCAGCGCGGACATTTACATTATGAAGCTAAATTGTCTATCAAGCGGACTTGGTTTACAACTAATGCAAATGTGGATAAAGATCAGTGGTACCTGCCCTCCAGTGCGATATCTATCATTGAAGTTTAGACCATTAGTGAACAATTTGAACTATCCCACAATAGTGAATACATCTCACTGTGAGCTATTGGCGGCTCAAGTGAATGGGCCAAAGGTTCATATGAAGACTTTCTGCCATCCATTCAAATAGGATAGTGGTTTTGTTGGGCACTTTCTCTGGATTGAAAGGAGACTCCACAGCAATTATCCAGCTGCAGTGATTAGGGCCACGTTTCACCACTCTCAGGCGCAGGGATTAGGGCCACGTTTCACCACTCCCTCTCGGGCGCAGGGATTAGGGCCACGTTTCACCACTCCCTCTCGGGCGCAGGGATTAGGGCCACGTTTCACCACTCCCTCTCGGGCGCAGGGATTAGGGGCATGTTTCACCACTCCCTCTCAGGCGCAGGGATTAGGGCCACGTGTCACCACTCCCCCTCGGGCGCAGGGATTAGGGCCACGTGTCACCACTCCCTCTCAGGCGCAGGGATTAGGGCCACGTGTCACCACTCCCCCTCGGGCGCAGGGATTAGGGCCACGTGTCACCACTCCCTCTCGGGCGCAGGGATTAGGGCCACGTGTCACCACTCCCTCTCGGGCGCAGGGATTAGGGCCACGTGTCACCACTCCCTCTCGGGCGCAGGGATTAGGGCCACGTGTCACCACTCCCTCTCGGGCGCAGGGATTAGGGCCACGTGTCACCACTCCCTCTCAGGCGCAGGGATTAGGGCCACGTGTCACCACTCCCTCTCGGGCTCAGGGATTAGGGCCACGTGTCACCACTCCCCCTCGGGCGCAGGGATTAGGGCCACGTGTCACCACTCCCTCTCGGGCGCAGGGATTAGGGCCACGTGTCACCACTCCCTCTCGGGCGCAGGGATTAGGGCCACGTGTCACCACTCCCTCTCGGGCGCAGGGATTAGGGCCACGTTTCACCACACCCTCTCGGGCGCAGGGATTAGGGCCACGTTTCACCACTCCCTCTCGGGCGCAGGGATTAGGGCCACGTTTCACCACTCCCTCTCGGGCGCAGGGATTAGGGCCACGTGCCACCACTCCCTCTCGGGCGCAGGGATTCGGGCCACGTTTCACCACTCCCCCTCGGGCGCAGGGATTAGGGCCACGTTTCACCACTCCCTCTGACATTCAGGGTGGTAGCCTTGGCAGAGGACCCGCAACAGAGGTTTTTCTAGTGGTGTCTCTCCAGAGAGATAAAATTATTAAAATATTTCACACTGAATTATTTAATTGCGACATGACAGGCGAGCGAGAGAGGGGCTGCGGTGACTACAGCAGCAACAGGCTTCCCCTCTTTCTAATTTTTTTTTTTTTTAAGTTTTGAATTAGTTTCAATTTTGAACAAACTTGCTGCCTGTGCATTGGTTTCAGCTGTGTGCTTCTTCATATTCCGTAGCAGGACTGTCTGTGCTTGCAACATCATATTTATTGACCACAAGGTACACAAGCCCTCAAGGGCTGGATTTGGTCTACAACAAAGCATGGCTTCTTATTTTTTCGTTCTTCACTAGAGCGTCGTGACAGATCGGGCAACAAATGTTATTAGAGTGAAAGTGATTAGGGAGTCGGAGGTTTGGGTTGTCATCCTACTTGACTGCTTTTCCAATTTGTGGTGTGGTTTTATAGCCAACCTGAATAAAAAGCGGCTAGGAGAAGCATAACTCGCCAGGATTGTTAAACTAACGAGCGGCAAAAACAAAACAATACAGCACATCCACTATATTATTGTATTGTAATCATAGATTGTAAGCTCCACGGGGCAGGGACCTGTGCCTGCAAAATGTCTCTAATGCTCTACGTAAAACTAGCAGCGCTATACATGAACATATTATTATTATTATTATTATTATTACACTGTATAGTGGTAATCCAGAGCTACTCATAACTCTTCTATACGTCAAAAAGCTCTTTTTCTGCTGGAATGAAAAGCCCATGTTTGCAGTCACCGAGTCTACCTGAAATGTTGCTTGTTGGTGGTGACCCTCACTTTCTGTCCTTTTAACTCACTCTAATAACCAGAGGAACGTTCTCATTGTAGGATTTCCCTAATGGTGATTTAAAGTGTATTTGGATCTGTGGTGATCAGTTAACATTTTCTTTAGGCATACAGCAAATAAAAATCCCACTTGTAATGCATGTGCATGTCTGCAACCCTGTCTTTCCCATTATCGCTCAGGCTGTGGCCATAGTAGGGGCTACGTCGCAAGCTCCGAAAATAAAAAGCAGAAAGTGAATATGTACGGCCATAGGGGTGTGCACGTGAGAGACGGCGCTTCAGAAACTTGAGCAGACAAATTATTTTGTTTTTATGGCGCGACGGCCGGGTTACGTGCGGGGTTCAACCAATAAGGGCACGCCCCCCCCCCCCCGTCGCACAAAATCTGCGGGTCACGTCATGTGTCTGTACTATGTACGAGGCCTTGGCAAACACTGCTCCAACTGCAGCCAGGGATTCTGGGTAATGACATGCAAACGCGCCCTCACAGTGCAAG
Organism: Ascaphus truei; assembly: GCF_040206685.1. Classification (NCBI taxonomy): domain Eukaryota; kingdom Metazoa; phylum Chordata; class Amphibia; order Anura; family Ascaphidae; genus Ascaphus; species Ascaphus truei. Next base: position 297,494,318 of record NC_134486.1, read on the forward strand.
TGTTGGACATACAAGAACTGGTACATGAAGCTTTGTATTACTGTACATACCAGCATGTTACGCCCCTGATTTTAGGGTTATGCAGTGTTCTTACACACACTTGGCGATCCTGTAACCTAAATGAGATAATCTGTGATTCTCACATTCCTGTTATTTAGTTCAGAAATAATTTCTAGTTGTTAAATAGGCTGTTTCTATTGTTTCACAGGAGATGGTGACCATATAGATCAGGGCTCTTCAACTAGCTCTCCGAAGAGCCAGATCAGAAAACATTGAGTAGAAAGGCCACACGCTCATTGTAATGCAATTTTACATACATTTAAAGAATTGAAAAAATATTTCAACATTTTGCCAACATGTATAACATATGTACCATACAGTATATAATAACTTTAATTTAGGGCTTTTCCCCAGATGGGACTCAAAGCGCGTCAGTATTGTGCGCGGTATTCAGCGCACAAATTTTTACAGGCATGGTCCCTGCTCAGATGAGTTTACAATCTATGCTTTTGGTGCCTGAGGCACAGGGAGATGAAGTGACTTGCCCAAGGTCACAAGGAGCTGAATTGAATCAGGTTCCCCTGATTGAAACTCAGTGCCATCGTTTACAGAATCCGTGTGTTTACTCCCTGAGCCACTCCTCTATCTCTCAAGGTCATCATAAAACCTACACAAAGGAAACCAAAGGGAATCCTCTCTCCCATAATGATTTACTAGACAAAAATAAATCAATGCTGTCCCAAATAATACCCTGGCTTTACTGTAACTATTGACGGTTCCAGCATTCCCAGACGAGAAAGCCGATAACTGTTTTCTGTGGTCTGTGTTGCAGATAATTGTTCTGCACGTCACTTACAGTAATTACAGGCACTTGGTGAGGAGAGGGAATGGCCGTGTATAGGAGAGCGTTCTTAACGCCTTTGTGAAGCAGTGCCAGCCCCTGTGGTATTGCAAGACGTAAGCGTGCAGTTTTTAGTTACAGTGAGTGCAAAGCTGCTCTTTGCTGCACAATTGTGTATTATTCTGCATGTGAGAGCTTCGTAATTGAGCCTCTTGTCAGCTTTGTAATTGAGCTGCAGTTTTTTTTTTTTTAAATGGCTAAACCTAAAAAAGACAAACTGTGTTCATTTCATGCAATAATTTCCTTAGCGTGTATGTGATGTGCTTTCCTTGGTTTATCTTGCTAGCTGATTTTAGTATTTAGAAGGTGCTTTCACTTATTCTTTGAAAGCAGAAAAAAAACTTCAGGAGTTGAGCTACCGTAATGGGGAGGCTAATTATCACAAATTGGGATTATGCCAGTTCCTGAAAAGCCTAATTGCTGTTCTTTTCTGCACGTCTTAAAACGCACCAATTATTGGGTTTTGCAACTGCATTATTACTATTTTTTGTGCAGCCACCGGTAGCGATAAACAATTGAGCACAGATAAATATTCTATGGGAAAGTTCACCTTTAAAACAGTGATTCTCAACCAGGGTGTTGTGTTAATTCCCTAAGAACAAGAATGTGTAGAACAAGAAAATATTTAAAAGAATGCACAAATAGCCGCAAGTAAGTTGATAAAAATGTAGCTTTTTGAATCAAAGCTTGGTGTTGCATAAATTAAAAAAACACAGCTAGAGGTGAGACCATTAAACCGGGATGAAATTCACAGCTCTAGTAGAATTGTGGAATAATAATGTTCGTATCGGCAGGGTGCAAGGAACTTTGTTTCATTTCTGTAATTTTCCAAAATGAGATCTGCTCAGGTGGAAGGTGGGATTCCTGACAAACTGTTATACAGTTGCTGCCCTATAGTGAGGGAGGTATAGGGCTGGGCAGTCAGTGGGGATTGAGCATGAATACACGATGTATTTTTAATATACCCCTGCCTAGATCCAATAATCTGCGGTCTGCACTCTGGGACGGCGCAGGACAGCAGTCCAAGGGTAGAGCTAGATTGGAAATATACTCGCTAGAATTCTTTTTCTGTTCATAGTTTTATTCTGAATATTAACTCCTTGAGTACTCCCCTTAACGTTACGTTACTGTGCTGCATAACCTAACCATTGTCACAGGACCGTGGCAAAAATTTTGATAGGTTACAGAGGGGGGCCTGCTTTTGAAATAAAAAGTTGCAGTTACCCCATATAATTTGAACGTTGGCCCCTTTAAAGCAGATTACCTCATTTATTTATTTTTTCCCTACTGTGCAATATTGTGATATTGTGACGAAAGTTACAAAATAAATCTGCAGGGAGACGAGACACGCTGACGGGTGGGGGAGAGAGGGTTGCCGGAACGCCACTCTCCCCTCCCCTTTCCCTGGCTCCAACAAGACGCTGGTTTCTAAAAATTGGGGCTGGCTCCTAAGTACTTTATATTTTTGTCGCTTAAATAATGCATACACCCATACACATATACACATATACATATACATACACCCATACACATACATATACACACACATATACATATACACACACATATACATATATACACACACACACACATAAACACATACATATACACACACTGTAAGTATGACATTGGATGAAAGATTTATTATATAAGCTTGACTGTGTTTTCCAATATGTATGAAAGGGAAATTAAACCATCCATATACAAATGTAAAGGATCTGGTAGGGGTAATGTATGACTTTGTTTAGTCACTATTAACAATATTCTGGTAATTATTGTATTGTGGTTTTAACATTGCTAGCACCATAAAAGCCACACTGCCTTCAGCACTCAGTGGTGCAAGCACCCCTGCTCTCAAAGGGTTACGGTTACATTTGTTGTGCTCTGTATACCTTGTGCCCACGAGACCTGCCTAGCTTTCATACATTACGTTTCTTGTTGACATTATTTCTTCTTCTGCAGCCTTTTGTGGAGGCCTGAACGGTGCACCCAAAGAAATCTTCCTAGATACCAACGTGGCGACGATTCGCTTCGAGAGCGGGTTACACGTGTCTGGACGTGGATTCTTGTTAAACTATGCCAGCAGCGATCACCCAGGTATGTCTACATGCAGCAACTCCCCGTCTCCTTTCTCCAGCTTGAAGCGGCAATAATCCAAAGCGTGAAAGTATATGTGCAGTTTAATGCCACACTCGCACAGGTTAACAGGTGCTCGAACTTTTTTATTTGGCTAAAATAAAAACAATTGCAATGTCTACAGTGATGACACCCTGGTGTCACCATGACTATCGCCAACCAGCAAGGTTCTCTACCAAGGTGACGTCCATCTTTAAGGCGGCCCTGCGCTTGGCAGGGTTTTCATAGTAAAGAGCCCCTCTTGCACTTTCAGAGACTGTTTTTGGTATCTTTAAGATCCGATGCTTTGCTTAGGAGATCTGAAAAGTTGAAATATTAGATGTAGTCTACTGGTTGCCATGGTAATCGGAGACACTGGAGATTAAGAAAACTATGGTTTTTAATACATACATAATACAAATTTTTATTTTAAATGTCAGGGGGCAAGATACTGTACTAACATTGAGTTCTACTCAAATAGGCTTCGGGGGGGGGGGGGGGGTTGCTGCACCAAAGCTGTCAATCACTTAAACTTGTTTACATTTTCTCACAGAAATGAAAAGGGCCCATACAAACACATAATTACCATCTTTTTCATGCGGAGCGGAGGGCTTGTGCTTTTTAAAATGAAAAGTAGATCTGTGTCTCTTGCCATTGTTCACATTTATTAAAAAAAAAAAATCTTGTTGGATATAACGAATCTGCTTCATAGTCTGACTCATGTCTTAAAGGTGCAGTCCCACTTAGTCCAGCAGTGGCATTTCTTCTGGGCTTCTGACCCGGATCCCACCCTATCCTTCTCAGAGAGCCAATAAAGCTAAGAGTAGGTGAGGATGTGGAACTCTGGCTGTACAAGCACTTGCCGATCTCCGTGACATCACACATTGAGCAGCCAGAGGAGATCGCACACCTCCCAAATCTAACCTGGAAAAAATACATGGAAAATTCTTATAGGTGTTAGATTTGAATGAAAAATATATGAATTACCCAGATGAGACATCATAACCCTGTCACTGGAATTAGTTCACTTTTTTTCCCCCCAGGAGGTATTGTACTTGGGTCAAGCTTTCCATATTTAGGTCCCCTGTTTTTAAACTTGAAGATGCCACCTAATTGGATACAAGAATAAAATAAAAATTCTAATCTTTTAACCCCTCTGGTTCCAGAGGGTCCGGTAGAGCAATACATTGTTAGCAAAGGTGTTGTAGTACTGTATATACCAGAGTTCTGTAGGAGACCAGTGTGAAAACCTGTATTATTCTTTCTTCTAATAATAGATTTAATCACATGCTTGGCACGATCGAACCATTATGAAGAGACAGAGTACAGGTAAATATGTCTTTGAATCTCTCTTATAGAAGGGGTTAATATATCTGTTTGAAACTTCAGATTAAAAAGTTTACGTTAAAAAAAATAAAAAAATAAAAAAAACTGGTAACCCAGTAGGCTTGATTTATTTGAATTTGTTGGCTTCAATTTACCTTTGTAATGTGTGTTTTCTGTTTTATACCAAACATCCCAAAAAAATGAATGATTTCCTGTTTTTTGTTAGTGTGAATTCAGTATATTAACAGTATGGAATACCACATCTATGATCTCAAAGACCTCTCAGCTTTTCCTGGTCTGTAGGACAGAAACATACAGAGTGTTACAAGATAAATGCAAGCAGCTCAACAACAAACCAAACTAAAGGAGATCTCACTGGCCTTACTGACATTCATTTTCTAATAATTGCCCTTTAACCACTTTACTGCCAGGGGCTTTAATACATCGGAATGCGTTTTTAGTCCTTGCGGCCAAAAAATATATATTTGTTTGAACAACATAAGTACCTTTTTTGCAGCACTTTTGAACCTTCCAGTAGCTCTTGTATTTGAGAGATTTTTGTGACATTGACCCGTGTTGCTCATAACATGATCTGTCTAACGTGAAACCTTTTTGTTTGTGTGGATGCAGCAGGTACTGCCCAGCCGGCTGCAGAGACATAGCAGGCGATGTATCTGGAGACGTGGTAGAAGGATACAGAGACGTGAGTACTTGTCATTATACCGCATGTGAATGTTCTCCCCAGTCGCATGCATTCACTAGGCTCTTTGTTGAGGAGGCATCTCTCCCACCTACTTTTATTCCATTGACCCAAATAAACTAGTCATTACTACGCCCAATCTCGATTTATAATATGCACATGTACATTTTTGGGGGGGGGTTTGGTTAAAGCAACAATACGGCTTTAATTTTTATTACAGGATTGAAGCAGGGAGGTCTCCGGAGCTGTGTTCATGTTGGCTCGGGGACCCCCTGCTTCCAGAGATGCTTGTCTCCATAGGGGATGCCGGGATCTGTGTGGAGTTTTAAATGTCCCGGTCACGCGGGCCAATTGGATGCCGCACTGGATGACGTCACAGCTTCCTATTGGCCCGCGGGACATTTAAACACCGCCATTATATTAGGCACACAGTTCCCTGGCTGCAGAGATACTGGCACCGCTACGGAGGTATGAATCACTGGGAGCAGGGAGTCCCGGGAGCTGAAATTAACACCGTTCTGGAGACGCCCCTGCTTCAATCCTGTAATAGTTTAAAAAACATAATAATATGAAACCTGTATTACTGCTGTAAAATCCTATATTGGCCATGGTTATTCTGGCAGGGAAGGCATGAAAGTCCCTTTTTGGACTAAAGATGAACATTTTGATATTTGTAGAAAGTTGTGATAACTTTTCAATGGACCGACATAAGAGTTCTTCATGGATACAGGTATAGTTGGGTATAGTTTTAAAAACCATCATGTTGACCAAATGAACCTACAATAAAGCTACACTTCTCCAGGGCCAATGCATGTACTAGAAATTTGCACCGACAGCATTTTATAAACCTTAATATGCCGTGCACAGGCAATATATTATTGATTTTCTGTGTAAAGTAATAGGCGCTTTTTCAACTTTGAAAATGTACAGTTCAATTTCAAAGACAAAAACTATCCACCAAGCCACCCGTATCCTTGGCTTCCCGAAAGACATTTGAAGTGAACATTTTTCTTGTTTGTCTTCTGAAATGAATGCTTGCCCCTCCCTCCCATGACTGCTTTCTGCATTGTGCACATTCCATTCATCAATTAGGAATAACACTGAGTGCACAGTGGCACATTCCCTGCAGCATGTTCATTTCAGGAACCAACACTTCAGACTGTTCATGGTTTTTCTAAACATGCAGTGGCTTTTGAGTTGTGTTTTTATTATTTAATTTATTATTATTATGCCCTTCTCTGACCTTTATGTAGATTATCGTTCTAGGAGTGGTGTCACCAGTCACACTATTTATTTAGCTCATTGACTCAGAAACCAGCAACACCTTGAGATTAAGTTGATCACTGGTCATCCGTTTCTGTGTAAAAGCCACAGCTGAGGGCTAACATCTGAATAATCTTTATTTTCCCATTGTGTTACCACTTCTGAAATGAAGCAAAGCACAGTGATTTGGGAAAGCTAAGCGACAGCACAGGGTGAAGAGATGAGCACGTTTAATTGCATGTCTCAAGGTCGCGCACACACCCTGCCGGTGCTAAAATATGAGCCGCTAGCCTTTGAAATGCTGCAGCGTCCACACCTCATTCTGATGCATTCCTGACCCAGCCTCATGAAGGTAGAGAGGTGAGATCTTAGGGATTACAAATCTCAGCTGTGTCATGTATTGATTGCTCGGCTGGCTCTAGCACCCTTTGAAGACCCCTAATCAGCTCAAGTAACAAAAGGGGAAGCCAGCAGATCATTCTTTCAAAGGGTGGTCCTGCCACACCTGACAATTATACATGACTGGCATCAGAATGACATGCTCCGTGCCCTTCCCTCTGTGTACAGTCATTGGATTGTGTGCTTTCACAGTAATGGATGACTGATGGTATTAAACAGTCTCTGTGATTACTGATGAGGCTCTGAACTTGTTTTTTTTTTTTTTTTTTAAGACCATTTATTTGAAGGTTTCATTATTAACTTTCAAGCCCTTCCCAGCATAATTAAATGGGACCTAAATCCATATGAACACCATCACCACAGAGATGCACACAATAAAAACATATGGGGGGAGAGTGGTTGGAGCTAATCCAAGGTGTTTGTGCACCTTTTACTTCAAATATTTAATTTCAAGTGCTTATGGGTATAAAGCTAAATATTTCAAGGCTGCTTGTTATCTTTACTCTGCGACATCAAAAACAGGCTGGAGTCTCAACTGGAGAAACCAGTGGGTGTATTTGGGTTTATTTTAGCATGTGCGGGATGTATATGTACACTTTCCCACAGAGTCTCTGTCAAGTCTTGTCACCAGTTAACGATTTGGCCCAGGGCAGAATTCAAGGTCTTGCAGGTCTGCGTGATTGTAACATAACATGTAGGAAGAAGACCTGTGCAGCGCAGAACACTAAATCTTATTGTTTGTTTTATGCATATTTTGCATATTCTATATTGACAAACCATGAGTCACAATCGTCGTCTTGCCCACATCCGAAAATATTCGGTTCACTGTTTGGTTTGGCACACGCTGTGGGAACGGGATAGTAGTGTGTTGAGTGCTTGGGTTCTTTGGACTCTGCTCTGAGCTCGATCACTAATTACAGTTTCCTTGCAGAAAGATTGAGACATACACCTGGTTCTGATGCTCATGGTATTTTTGCTCTCCGTGTTTCCTTTAGTAGAATCGCTTCATCCTTCTAGGTGCATTTCCTTTGCTTTTATAAACCCTGTTTTATTTCACTGTGTAATCTTTTTCCTCAAAACCCCAGGCCTGTGTTATGAGTTATTGATCCTTACTCTCTGATTAAAATATTTGTATTGGTAGTAATCCATTTATTATAAACAAAATAATATTTTTATTTCCCACCCACTGTAAAATTGAAACTGGTGTTTCCCTGTTAATGCAGTTCTTTGAACTAATAATAAATAAAACCTAGAAGTCCAAATAATGTAACTACCTTTTTTTGTTGTTGTCTGTGTGAGAAGCAGTCTGTATGCCACTGAACATATAAAAAGGGAAATAGTTTATTTTTAACATGACATTATTTAATATGCCACAGTTACAGTAATAGACAATTGTTATCACTATATAAAAATATTCCAAGGGCTTAAACAATTCATTGGAGACCAACATTAAATGTATGTATATACCCGTATACTGCACTTTACATAGGTAATACATGAGCGTTATTACAGGGGAATATGATTCAAAAGTGCTTTAAATATAAATGTGATCATTGGGACAAGGCGAAATCTCTTCATTGAAAAGCTTACAAACCAAGTAGTGTGTTGGGAGAGTTAGACATGAGTTAGTTGATCATTGACCCCCACTTCCAGGGATAACCTGGCTCCGAAGGGGGGGGGAGTTGGGTGTGTGTGCTCCGATTTTAACACCATCTACAAGTATGGCAGTGGGCTACAAACATGGCCATCTCGGCCAAAATGCTCTCCCGGTCCACCCTAGGCTCGCTGCTCTGGAACTGGGAAGTCCACAGGTGTGTGGGGACCACCGATGATCTCCAGAATTGATATACCTGCCATTGCTGCTCTTCTTAGAGAATTAGTAAGTGCCAGTTAGGCTGATGATATATACTGCGTGTTGTGGAGCTATTGAAATACTGTATGTTATAATGACGTGTTGCAAAGTACCACTAGATTAGAGCATCTAATATTACTTCTTTGGCTCCTTGTTTTCATTGAGTTGAAATGTGTTTCCAAGAACACAGGAGACATGTCTTGGATAATATCAGTGGGTAGCCCTGGACCTGCTCTACTTGGGGGCTTTGTATGGGGCCCTAAATATTGCCTGTTTGCTTATCCCAGCAATCATCTTATTATATATTAGTGAAAGCACTGTATGCCTGCCTGCATCTTCCTGTGTCCCTAGGGGAAATCTCATTTGTCCTTGGCCCGCCCGCACCTCTCATTGGCCTGAGGCGGAGTGACGACACACACACACACACTCCAAGTCATCGTGACCCGCGCGTACCTCCTCCTCTCCCCGTGTCTCTCTGTTTCCCCCACTTTCACCCCCCCCCCCGGCGCCGCTATGTCAGCGGCGGAGCGAGCGCCCGGGACACCCCCCACGGCTCTCAAGCACGCGCCGCGCGCCCCCGCGCTCTCCTCTCCCCGTGTCAGCTCCCCCCCGGTGCTCCGCTCAGCTCTCCCCCCTGGAGCTCCGCTCAGCTCTCCCCCCCGGAGCTCCGCTCAGCTCTCCCCCCCGGAGCTCCGCTCAGCTCTCCCCCCCGGAGCTCCGCTCAGCTCTCCCCCCCGGAGCTCCGCTCAGCTCTCCCCCCCGGAGCTCCGCTCAGCTCTCCCCCCCGGTGCTCCGCTCACCTCCCCCCCGGTGCTCCGCTCGCCTCCCCCCCGGTGCCCCGCTGACCTCCCCCCCGGTGCTCCGACAGGCAGTGGACACGCGGCGCCTAAGATGGCAGCGCCCGGAAGGACCCCCTTCCTCCCTCGCGGAGTAAGATGGCGGCGGACGGAAGGAGAGGTGACGTGTGTGTGTCACTGTGTGTGTGTGTGTGTCACTGTGTGTGTGTCACTGTGTGTGTGTGACACTGTTTGTGGGGGGGGGACACTGTGTGTGTGTGTGTGACACTGTGTGTGTGTGTCTGTGTGTGTGTTACACTGTGTGTGTTACACTGCCTCTTACTCCTTTCTGTGTGTGTGTGTGTGTGTGTGTGTGTGTGTGTGTGTGTGTGTGTGACAGTCTGTGGTGGGGGCCGGGGGGTGATGTGGTGGGGGCCGGGGGGTGATGTGGTGGGGGGTGATGTGGTGGGGGCCGGGGGGTGATGTGGTGGGGGCCGGGGGGTGATGTGGTGGGGGCCGGGGGGTGATGTGGTGGGGGCCGGGGGGTGATGCGGTGGGGGCCGGGGGGTGATGCAGGGGGGGGCAGTAATGTGAGGTGCAAGGGGGGGGGAGAGTCATGTGAGGTGCAAGGGGCGGAGAGTGATGTGATGTGCAAGGCGGGGGACACTGATGTGGGGGCCAGGAGGGGTGGAGACTGATGTGGGGTGCAGGGAGGGGAGACCACACATGTGAAGGAGGGGGGGGGGACGGAGCTGTGAAGGGGGGGGGGCGGAGCTGTGAAGGGGAACGGAGTTGTGAACGTGGGGGCCAGCCAGCTGTGAAGGGGGGTAAATCACGGGCAACGCCGGGTATATAAGCTAGTTGATAAATATAATGTATTCAGGTCATCCAGCTGCAAGGTGCTTGGCTGCTGCTGCTGTTATTCAGAGCCCATCGGCAGAGCTCTCGCCGCTAGTGTTGCTTTTGCCATATTTACTTCTGTTTAGGCAGCTGACAGACGTGATGCCCAAATAAACCCACGTTCTATCCAGACCACACACCGTGATTTGGCAGTGGCATCTGATTTGACACAGGCTAGCACCTCGGTTCACAACAAAATTCTTCCATAGGAAAATCTCCCCAGGGGAGCCTCTCCTTCCCATGTTTGACTAATGATACTAATTGCAACATGCCTGAGATCGTAACATTCAAATCTTAGTTGGTCTCCTAAAAAGTGAGGTACAGTATTCGGCTGATATTTGTACATCTCTGGAATGCAAGTTCTGGTGCTGCAATGTTGGCGTTTGATGTCGGAGACTGTTGGAAAGAGCCAGAAAAATGATGGATGTTACCTCAGTGCTACCTCCGTGTTAAAGTAGCTTAGTGTTGAGGACAATGCCTTTGACATGGAGGGTTTGACTCTTACGGTCGGCTCTCCTTTCCATTCTTTTTTTCCTGTACTATCCTGCTGACACAAACTATATTATAAGTTCTGGGGGGGGGGGGGGGGGCGTGAACACATTGTCTGGGAGTCATGAACTGTGATTCGAAAATTTGCACCTGATCTGCCATTCAAGTAAATGAAAGTTACCGGCAAATGTCCTGCATCACGGTCTTCATGACTGCTGTCCATTGTGTCTGTAAAATTCAGTCGGCAGCGCTGCAAACATTGTCAGCTCTACATAAGAAAAAGCAATATTAATATGTGCGTGGAGTTAAGATATTGGAACGTCAACGATTAGTTTGTAAATAAATATACTTCTCTACGGATATGTATACAGAAGTTTATTTCCCAGATGATTGTGTCAGTGACTGAATGTTATACATGCTTTCTGTTCTAGACTTCCTTGCTCTGCAAAGCTGCCATTCACGCCGGAGTTATTGCAGATGAACTGGGGGGGCAGATTCACCTGATTCAGCACAAAGGCGCAAGTCGGTACCAAGGTGTTCTGGCCAACGGAATTGTGTCAAAAGAGTAAGTTGTGCTTTGTACACATAAGCAGGTAACTTAGCTCTGTAAGGAATCCCCTTTGAGAATCAGCCGGCAACTGTGACAAAAAACGGGTGGCGTGTTTTCCAAACCTTTTATTGGTTGTTACACTCACATTTTGTTTAAAGCAGCAGAACGTGTTGTTTTTTTTTGTTTTGTTTTTAATAGGTGGGAAGCAGGGGGTCTCTGGAGCAGAGCCGTATTAATTTCAGTTCCGGGGACCCCCTGCTTCTCGAGGTAAATGTTCACAGCGCAAACTGAAAAGGTGTAATAAAGTTTATATACGGTAACAAATATAACAGCACTGCTAATGAATGTTGCATTCTCCTCCGTTGAACCGGGACATCATGAATCAAGCCTCCATTGTTGAGTACGTGGGCCGTTTTATGTATCATTGAAGTCAGCTGAGTTAAATCATGGTATGGAAGTGGTAGGATATTTAAACTGGGCACCTCCAGAATCCCAACATACCACAGAAGAAGCTGACAGATTTTGGCGGAACGCGTTGGGCTTTTTGGACCTTGGAGGCCACCATACCAACCCCTCGGCAGTTCAGGGCTGATGTCAGATGTCCCATTGGGTCTGCTGGTGAGAGAAGCAGACGGAGGAGACTATGCGTTAAATCGCACAGAACGGGAGGACGAGCACATGACTAGACCGGCGTAAGGGTTGGAGTGCGCCCCAAGTCACTCCCTGCACGTTATCTTTGGGGAGATTGGGAGTTTACTTTATCCCCTTTGTGTTGTTCGTTGCCTGGAGTAAAAACGTTATAGCACCAGCACTTTTGCATGTGTTTCTTGTCCCGGTTCTACGGAGGAGTGTGCAACATTCATTAGCAGTGCTAGTATCATTTGTTACCGTATATTCACTATATTACACCTTTTCAGTTTGCGCCGTGAACACTAATTCTTTCTATCCCTGGTTTACTGCAGTTGGGAAACTGCAAGTGTTTGGCAGCACCTGATCTCCATTTCACCTGAATTGCACTGAATAGTATAAGCTATTTGTTTGACACTTTTGGCACCAGTATAAGTTTGCACCTTATTTTATTCAATTGCCGAAGTAAATATCTCCTCTAGGGGGTGCTGGTAGCAGCACCGCATGTTTTTAAAGGTCCTGGTCACGCAGGCCAATAGGAGTCTGCAAGTGATGACGTCACAGCTTCCTATTGGCCTGTGTGATGCGGGACATTTAAGCCACCATTTCCACACAGCCCAGCCGGAGCTGCTACCGGCACTCCGTACGAACGTAAGTATCTCAGAAAGCAGGGGGTCCCCAGAGCGGAAATGAATGTCCAATCTACTTCAAACCAATAACCGAAAGGACAGCAGGTTTGCTGCTTTAGACCTTTTAAAAACTTGCATGCAGAATAGAGAGGCGGCAATAAGGTACTACGGATCAGTTAATGGGGGATTATATATGGTAATCCATTCCTTACAATGAAACAAATTATAAATCTATCAAATACATACCACATTTGTAACTGTGTACATATCCCTTACTTGGTTAAAAATGATTGAAGCAACATTTCCTGCGGGATTTTAATAGTTTTTTTGAAGTGAAACTTCTTTAGTGGCACCTATTCTGATGGGGGACAAATGTGAAACGGAAGTGACGTCACTACTACTACTACATCTACTGTGACATGCGGCGGAGGCGGCGATAGCCGCCGGCGCCGCTCCTAACAGTCGCTGCTCCCCCACACACACCCGCTGTGACATGCTGCCCACACACCTGCTGTGACATGCGGCCCGCCGCCGGCGCCACTCCTAACGGCCGCTGTTACCCCCCACACGGCCACTGCCATGGGTATAGCAAGATGGCTGCCGCAGAGCTTCCGGTGCTGCGGGTGTAATAAGATGGCGGAAGCCCCGCAAGTACTCCGGCTGAGAGAGGAGGAGGAGCCGCTGCTCAGCCTCTCTCCTCCCTCTTCCCTACCTCCGCTTCCCTGTGTCCCGCTGACTAAAGGGCGCCGCTCTCCTCACACGGCCGCCCGCTGCGCCGCTCCTAACGGCCGCCGGTCCCAGCTGCCATGCCGCGCATGCGCAGTTGTGATGGCGCCGCTGACGGACGCCACACATGCGCAGAAGCGGCAGGCAGCGGCGCCATTCCCCCCAAACGTGCACTGCCATGCCGCGCATGCGCTATTCCCCGCGCCCGCTGACATGCCGCGCATGCGGTAGTCATGGTGACGCTCACGGACGCCACATGCCTGCCTCCTGCTGCTAGCTCATCTCCGGGCCGGTCTCCGACCCCCTGCCCGGCGGGATGTCTGTCGGACATGGAGACCCGCGCCCTGCTGGATATCTGGGGGGAGGCGGACGTGCAGGGATCCTGCTTCTCCCCCTGGACCCCTGTGCAGGGGAGGTGAGCAGGCGGAGGAGACCTAGGAGCTGAGGGGGGCCGAGCAGGAAGACGAGGAGTCGCCCCACCCTGGGGAAGAGGGGGGGCCCAAGTCATCCCAGGACAACTTCACAGGAGGACTACAGGGAGGGCTCTTCCTGCTACACCGAGCACCCGATCAAGGTGGAGGAGGGGCCCAGCGTTGCCATCCGTCATTCATATATACTCGTACTCTCCTCCTGTGTCACACACACGAGCACTCAGACACACACTGTCACACACACAAGCACTCAGACACACACTGTCACACACAGACACGCGCACACACAGTCATGCGTGCGCTCTCAGCCACGCGCGCGCTCTCAGCCACGCGCGCGCTCTCAGCCACGCGCGCGCACTCAGCCACTCGCGCGCACTCTCAGCCACTCGCGCGCACTCTCAGCCACGCGCGCGCACTCTCAGCCACGCGCGCGCACTCTCAGCCACGCGCGTGCACTCTCAGCCACGCGCGCGCACTCTCAGCCACGCGCGCGCACTCTCAGCCACGCGCGCGCACTCTCAGCCACGCGCGCGCACTCTCAGCCACGCGCGCGCACTCTCAGCCACGCGCGCGCACTCTCAGCCACGCGCGCGCACTCTCAGCCACGCGCGCGCACTCTCAGCCACGCGCGCGCACTCTCAGCCACGCGCGCACTCTCAGCCACGCGCGCACTCTCAGCCACGCGCGCACTCTCAGTCACGCACACTCTGTCAGTCAGTCACACGCACATATGAGGAATTCACACTTGGCTATTTGCACTAATACAGGGGATGTGTGCCGAGCACGTGCATTCTAAGTCAAATTTATTTGCGTTTTGACAATGAAATTGTATTTTGATTTTTAATTAAAACATCACCAACACAAATACAATTTCTGTGACAAAAGTCAAAGAAGTTTCACTTACTATGCGCGTGTACAGCACACACAGCTTTTTTTTTTTTTTTTTTTTTTTTTTTTTTTTAAGCTTCCTTTAGAATTATTTCATTGATCACGGCAATAGATTTCTTTCCGTGTCTTACATTTCTATTGATTTCTCCACTGTTTTATCATTTGATTTTGTAATGCAAGGAAAAAAGTTCAATAGAATTTCCACTTCCCGTTTTTATTTAATAAGATTCAACTGTGTGTGATTTTGCCAGTGTAAGAAGGTATTTTGTTTCTCATTACGTACAAGTGTAGAATATGTAAATAATAACTGTTCTGATATTATTTTGTGCATAGTTAATAATGTATGTATATACTGTATTATTATTTATTTATTTTAAATAATATATGCCATTCCTGTAGTGTGTTGCTCTAGGTCAGTATTACTGGTTTCTGGTTGCAGAAGAACTTGCACTCTATTATACTAATATTTCTTAAGGGCCCCTTTGTAATGTGAACAAAGATAAGGAGAGCAGAGCTGGTAAAAGCAAGGTCAAGATGGGTAATATATTTTGGTTAGATCAGACAGAGAGGCGACACAGAATAAAAACAACCAATTAGTGTCTCAAAATAACAAACTAGTGAACTATTCAAATTATAATATTGATGGTGAGGCGTTGCCCAAATGCATGACTAAAATACACTTACAATGTGAAACTCATAACTTTGATTGCTTTCATATATTTCTTTGTAATTGTTTTTTCCGCCCCGTGATTCCCCTGCTTGTGAGAGGCAGAATACATTCTATCCTGAGACAAACCCTACTGTGGTTATTTGTTCCCTATAGAAACATTACACTGTACTGACTTCAAACTCCTTATTCAAACCCCTAGTGGCTGGGTGTGTCTGCATCCAGATTGGCAATTGATTTGAGCGTATCCATCTCTGACACTATGCATGTGCGCTTATCTGAGTTTGTACAGCGCACTTCATGTATGGTAATATGGAGTAGCATTAATAAGGAATATTCAATCATTTAATTGTCTAATGATTCTGTTAGATAACATTAAAGCAGAACAGACTATATATGAAATGAAAGCACATTGAAATTATTTTAAGAGTTCAGATAAATGCGGCAAATGCATAAGATTTATTTAACTCGCTTGTTTGAATCACGAGTACCATTTAAAGTTTAGTCTTCAAAATAAGTTATACATTTACATTTTCCGAATCAGTTTTCTTTAGAAATCATAAACGCATGTGCAAAACGATAAAAAAAGCCAACCGCAGAAATCCTAAAGGTATTACTATTGTTTAAATTGTTTTACCCTAATTTTAGAGTTTTACATTGCATTTTAAAGCCCAGTTTTATACAGTATACTGTACAATCAATTAGAATTGTGCTTCTGCATGGTAATTGTTGGACAGGAACTGGTTTATATGTCAAGTTTTTGTACTGGGTTTCTTGTTGGCAGTTTTCGCTTGGCGCACACATCCGTCTTTTATCCCTCTTCCCTAATTCAGCTCGAAGTGGCTTTGAGCTTCTCACATTAAATTCTTCTTCTTGGTGGAGGAATGATTTGCATGACATGCTAATGGGCAGCGAGCCTGCAAATGTGCTATAATGATATGGGGACGTTATGAATGGCTCCCTTGCTAACCGTGCAGACCTGACCTTGTCACTTTGACTTCATTCCAGGGAAATTTGTCCCGCTGGGATGGAAGTGATTTGCGGTCATCTTTTACCGTGTGGGCACACAATAGTGTCCTCTTTCATGGAGATATAATGGACATTTGTTGAGGGTTAAAACTTTCTGGATGACAGAAATTCAGGGCAAAGGCAGTTTAAATAGGATAAGCAGTACTTGCACTGGTGCTCGGATGAGCGAATTTGTAGTGCATGTAGACATTGAGTTTACATAATATGTATTGGTACTTTTTTTCTCTCTGTGCCATGTCATGGACTTCTCGTGTTAGGGTAAATTTTATAGTCTCCAACGCTTTGAAAAATGTAACGTATGCCCCTTTATTGACTATAAAAGCGTGCGGAAGCGCCGTCTAAAGCCGCGCTCATAGAGATAATGTTTCCCCTCAGCGCGCCTCAGCACGGTCGTTTTTACCATGTCCGAGGCCTTCATTTCTTATTGCTCTGTTAGAGCTGGTGATGTCCAACAACGAATCAATTTAATTGGAGTAAGTAGATATTTGTAACACACAGTCTGTCACGTTAAACTTGCAAAGTGTCTCTACAGACTTGGTGTCCCACACATTTATTTATTTATTTTGCATGTAAAACAAGTAGATGTAGATTGAATACTGTGGGAATATTGTACATGTTTAAACTTAAAGCAGGCATTTTCTTCGTAAGCCTTAGGCTGCGCTTGTAGTCCCGGCGACGCAACGTTGTGTCAAAACATGTGTATTGAATCCGTCGCGTGCGCCTATAGCAGGAGCGACGCGACGGCCTGGTCGCGATCGCTGGAAGTCAATGAAAAATTAATTTTTCAGCGGCCGCAGCGAAACGCGAGAGGTTCATTCACTGAGGGCGAACCGTTCACGACCAAGCCCCTGCCATGCCCCCCCCACCGGTCGCTGTCTCGTCTCGAACACTATAAGCAAAAATCTCTGCTGCGGATTACGTCACGCCGTTGCGTCGCCATAGTAGGGACTAGAAGCGCAGCCTTAGTCGTCTTTGTTCATTCTGCGACAGGCTGTCACCATTCCATTAAAGCCCATCTTCAGATATGCACTCAAATTAACCCATTCTGTGCCAAGAGGCAAGCAACACCCCATGGACACATTTATTTTCTCTTTTGATTTTTTAATTTTCCTTCTGAGAACTTTTTATTTAATTTATTTATACACACAACATGCTTGCCAAAGAGATGTTAATGGTTATTGTAGAAATTGTGGCAACTGTCCAGTAAAGGCGCTTTGGCTTCTAAGAACAATCACATGACAAAAGGCTATTTCAGCTAAATGATTGCTAGAAACGTCGGTTTTTTTTCTTCTGTTTTGCCTGTGTTACAGATTTACAAAGAATTCATATTCACCTTAAGCACTAGTAAACTATGCAACCACATCTTGTATTTCTATAGTGTTTTTTTTTAACTGCAAGACTATTTACCCTTCTAGTTTAGGGTTATTCGTGCAGCCTCCTCTGGGGTGGGATGCTGGGTGCGCAGTTCACGCTCCGGTCTGCATGGCAGGGCCTAAATAGTGGAGATGGGAAAATATTACTTTTAAAATGACTTGTGGGATGACTGAGGCAAAGGGAGAAGAGGTGATAAGTGTTTATATTTTGCAAAGTTGAAGCACAGAGAAATGAGTTTACTTACAAGCCACTGAATAATTTTTCATTAAAATGCATTCTGAAATTTGTACTTACAAACGTGGGGTGGGAAAGGGTGTCCTCTGGAGAAATGTGAAACTGGCATGGTTACTTGCACTATAGCCGACTGCTGCTACAGTCGCTCCAAGATCACAGTGCTGCTGTCGCTAATCCCAGCCAACCTACAGTATTCGAACAGGGGTGGCCAATTCCAGTCCCCAAGGGCCACCAACAGGTGAGGTTTTCAGGATATGTCTGCTTCAGCACAGGTGGTGTAGTCTTCGACTAAGCCATCTATGCTGAAGCAGAGAGATCCTGAACTTTTGGTGGCCCTTGAGGACTGGAGTTGTCCACCCCTGTATTAGAAGAACAGCAGCCATGACCACTGGGCCGCAGCCAAACTGTTAGCTCCGAACACTGAGCAAGCAGGACAATCACCTGTGATACTGCAACAGTAATGAAGTAATGCAAGGTGGGGCAGAGGCCTTTGCACTGGAAACCGTATGTTTGATGAGGCTCCGTCCACTATGGCTGAGACTCTGATAGGAACAGCAGTGAGACTCTGGTAGGAACAGCAGCGCGACTCTGATAGGAACAGCAGGGCGGCTCTGATAGGAACAGCAGCGCGGCTCTGATAGGAACAGCAGCGCGGCTCTGATAGGAACAGCAGCGCGGCTCTGATAGGAACAGCAGCGCGGCTCTGATAGGAACAGCAGCGCGGCTCTGATAGGAACAGCAGCGCGGCTCTGATAGGAACAGCAGCGCGGCTCTGATAGGAACAGCAGCGCGGCTCTGATAGGAACAGCAGCGCGGCTCTGATAGGAACAGCAGCGCGGCTCCGATAGGAACAGCAGAGAGACTCTGATAGGAACAGCAGCGCGGCTCCGATAGGAACAGCAGAGAGACTCCGATAGGAACAGCAGCGCGGCTCCGATAGGAACAGCAGCGCGGCTCCGATAGGATCAGCAGCGCGGCTCCGATAGGAACAGCAGCGCGGCTCCGATAGGAACAGCAGCGCGGCTCCGATAGGATCAGCAGCGCGGCTCCGATAGGAACAGCAGCGCGGCTCCGATAGGAACAGCAGCGCGGCTCCGATAGGATCAGCAGCGCGGCTCCGATAGGAACAGCAGCGCGGCTCCGATAGGATCAGCAGCGCGGCTCCGATAGGAACAGCAGCGCGGCTCCGATAGGAACAGCAGCGCGGCTCCGATAGGATCAGCAGCGCGGCTCCGATAGGATCAGCAGCGCGGCTCCGATAGGAACAGCAGCGCGGCTCCGATAGGAACAGCAGCGCGGCTCCGATAGGAACAGCAGCGCGGCTCCGATAGGAACAGCAGCGCGGCTCCGATAGGAACAGCAGCGCGGCTCCGATAGGAACAGCAGCGCGGCTCCGATAGGATCAGCAGCGCGGCTCCGATAGGAACAGCAGCGCGGCTCCGATAGGATCAGCAGCGCGGCTCCGATAGGAACAGCAGCGCGGCTCCGATAGGAACAGCAGCGCGGCTCCGATAGGATCAGCAGCGCGGCTCCGATAGGAACAGCAGGGCGGCTCCGATAGGAACAGCAGCGCGGCTCCGATAGGATCAGCAGCGCGGCTCCGATAGGAACAGCAGCGCGGCTCCGATAGGAACAGCAGCGCGGCTCCGATAGGAACAGCAGCGCGGCTCCGATAGGATCAGCAGCGCGGCTCCGATAGGATCAGCAGCGCGGCTCCGATAGGAACAGCAGCGCGGCTCCGATGGGAACAGCAGCGCGGCTCCGATGGGAACAGCAGCGCGGCTCCGATGGGAACAGCAGCGCGGCTCCGATAGGAACAGGCGCGCGGCTCCGATGGGAACAGCAGCGCGGCTCCGATAGGAACAGCAGCGCGGCTCCGATAGGAACAGGCGCGCGGCTCCGATAGGAACAGCAGCGCGGCTCTGATAGGAACAGCAGCGCGGCTCCGATAGGAACAGCAGCGCGGCTCCGATAGGAACAGCAGCGCGGCTCCGATAGGATCAGCAGCGCGGCTCCGATAGGAACAGCAGCGCGGCTCCGATAGGATCAGCAGCGCGGCTCCGATAGGAACAGCAGCGCGGCTCCGATAGGAACAGCAGCGCGGCTCCGATAGGAACAGGCGCGCGGCTCCGATGGGAACAGCAGCGCGGCTCCGATAGGAACAGCAGCGCGGCTCCGATAGGAACAGGCGCGCGGCTCCGATAGGAACAGCAGCGCGGCTCTGATAGGAACAGCAGCGCGGCTCCGATAGGAACAGCAGCGCGGCTCCGATAGGAACAGCAGCGCGGCTCCGATAGGATCAGCAGCGCGGCTCCGATAGGAACAGCAGCGCGGCTCCGATAGGAACAGCAGCGCGGCTCCGATAGGAACAGGCGCGCGGCTCCGATGGGAACAGCAGCGCGGCTCCGATAGGAACAGCAGCGCGGCTCTGATAGGAACAGCAGCGCGGCTCCGATAGGAACAGCAGCGCGGCTCCGATAGGAACAGCAGCGCGGCTCCGATAGGAACAGCAGCGCGGCTCCGATAGGAACAGCAGCGCGGCTCCGATAGGAACAGCAGCGCGGCTCCGATAGGAACAGCAGCGCGGCTCCGATAGGATCAGCAGCGCGGCTCCGATAGGAACAGCAGCGCGGCTCCGATAGGAACAGCAGCGCGGCTCCGATAGGATCAGCAGCGCGGCTCCGATAGGAACAGCAGGGCGGCTCCGATAGGAACAGCAGGGCGGCTCCGATAGGAACAGCAGCGCGGCTCCGATAGGAACAGCAGCGCGGCTCCGATAGGAACAGCAGCGCGGCTCCGATAGGAACAGCAGCGCGGCTCCGATAGGATCAGCAGCGCGGCTCCGATAGGATCAGCAGCGCGGCTCCGATAGGATCAGCAGCGCGGCTCCGATAGGAACAGCAGCGCGGCTCCGATAGGATCAGCAGCGCGGCTCCGATAGGAACAGCAGCGCGGCTCCGATAGGAACAGCAGCGCGGCTCTGATGGGAACAGGCGCGCGGCTCCGATAGGAACAGCAGCGCGGCTCCGATAGGAACAGCAGCGCGGCTCCGATAGGAACAGCAGCGCGGCTCTGATAGGAACAGCAGCGCGGCTCCGATAGGAACAGCAGCGCGGCTCCGATAGGAACAGCAGCGCGGCTCCGATAGGAACAGCAGCGCGGCTCCGATAGGAACAGCAGCGCGGCTCCGATGGGAACAGCAGCGCGGCTCCGATGGGAACAGCAGCGCGGCTCCGATGGGAACAGCAGCGCGGCTCCGATAGGAACAGCAGCGCGGCTCCGATGGGAACAGCAGCGCGGCTCCGATGGGAACAGCAGCGCGGCTCCGATAGGAACAGCAGCGCGGCTCCGATAGGAACAGCAGCGCGGCTCCGATAGGAACAGGCAGCGCGGCTCCGATAGGAACAGCAGCGCGGCTCCGATAGGAACAGCAGCGCGGCTCCGATAGGAACAGCAGCGCGGCTCCGATAGGAACAGCAGCGCGGCTCTGATAGGAACAGCAGCGCGGCTCCGATAGGAACAGCAGCGCGGCTCCGATAGGAACAGCAGCGCGGCTCCGATAGGAACAGCAGCGCGGCTCCGATAGGAACAGCAGCGCGGCTCCGATAGGAACAGCAGCGCGGCTCCGATAGGAACAGCAGCGCGGCTCCGATAGGAACAGCAGCGCGGCTCCGATAGGAACAGCAGCGCGGCTCCGATAGGAACAGCAGCGCGGCTCCGATAGGAACAGCAGCGCGGCTCCGATAGGAACAGCAGCGCGGCTCCGATAGGAACAGCAGCGCGGCTCCGATAGGAACAGCAGCGCGGCTCCGATAGGAACAGCAGCGCGGCTCCGATAGGAACAGCAGCGCGGCTCCGATAGGAACAGCAGCGCGGCTCCGATAGGATCAGCAGCGCGGCTCCGATAGGAACAGCAGCGCGGCTCCGATAGGAACAGCAGCGCGGCTCCGATAGGAACAGCAGCGCGGCTCCGATAGGATCAGCAGCGCGGCTCCGATAGGAACAGCAGCGCGGCTCCGATAGGAACAGCAGCGCGGCTCCGATAGGAACAGCAGCGCGGCTCCGATAGGAACAGCAGCGCGGCTCCGATAGGAACAGCAGCGCGGCTCCGATAGGAACAGCAGCGCGGCTCCGATAGGAACAGCAGCGCGGCTCCGATAGGAACAGCAGCGCGGCTCCGATAGGAACAGCAGCGCGGCTCCGATAGGAACAGCAGCGCGGCTCCGATAGGAACAGCAGCGCGGCTCCGATAGGAACAGCAGCGCGGCTCCGATAGGATCAGCAGCGCGGCTCCGATAGGAACAGCAGCGCGGCTCCGATAGGAACAGCAGCGCGGCTCCGATAGGAACAGCAGCGCGGCTCCGATAGGATCAGCAGCGCGGCTCCGATAGGATCAGCAGCGCGGCTCCGATAGGAACAGCAGCGCGGCTCCGATAGGAACAGCAGCGCGGCTCCGATAGGAACAGCAGCGCGGCTCCGATAGGAACAGCAGCGCGGCTCCGATAGGAACAGCAGCGCGGCTCCGATAGGAACAGCAGCGCGGCTCCGATGGGAACAGGAGCGCGGCTCCGATGGGAACAGGAGCGCGGCTCCGATAGGAACAGCAGCGCGGCTCCGATAGGAACAGCAGCGCGGCTCCGATAGGATCAGCAGCGCGGCTCCGATGGGAACAGCAGCGCGGCTCCGATGGGAACAGGCGCGCGGCTCCGATAGGATCAGCAGCGCGGCTCCGATAGGAACAGCAGCGCGGCTCCGATAGGAACAGCAGCGCGGCTCCGATAGGATCAGCAGCGCGGCTCCGATAGGAACAGCAGCGCGGCTCCGATAGGAACAGCAGCGCGGCTCCGATAGGAACAGCAGCGCGGCTCCGATAGGATCAGCAGCGCGGCTCCGATAGGAACAGGCAGCGCGGCTCCGATAGGATCAGCAGCGCGGCTCCGATAGGAACAGCAGCGCGGCTCCGATAGGAACAGCAGCGCGGCTCCGATAGGAACAGCAGCGCGGCTCCGATAGGAACAGCAGCGCGGCTCCGATAGGATCAGCCGCGCGGCTCCGATAGGAACAGGCGCGCGGCTCCGATAGGATCAGCAGCGCGGCTCCGATAGGAACAGCAGCGCGGCTCCGATAGGAACAGCAGCGCGGCTCCGATAGGAACAGCAGCGCGGCTCCGATAGGATCAGCAGCGCGGCTCCGATAGGATCAGCCGCGCGGCTCCGATAGGAACAGGCGCGCGGCTCCGATAGGATCAGCAGCGCGGCTCCGATAGGAACAGCAGCGCGGCTCCGATAGGAACAGCAGCGCGGCTCCGATAGGAACAGCAGGGCGGCTCCGATAGGATCAGCAGCGCGGCTCCGATAGGAACAGCAGCGCGGCTCCGATAGGATCAGCAGCGCGGCTCCGATAGGATCAGCAGCGCGGCTCCGATAGGAACAGCAGCGCGGCTCCGATAGGAACAGCAGCGCGGCTCCGATGGGATCAGCAGCGCGGCTCCGATGGGAACAGCAGCGCGGCTCCGATAGGAACAGCAGCGCGGCTCCGATAGGAACAGCAGCGCGGCTCCGATAGGAACAGCAGCGCGGCTCCGATGGGATCAGCAGCGCGGCTCCGATAGGATCAGCAGCGCGGCTCCGATAGGAACAGCAGCGCGGCTCCGATAGGAACAGCAGCGCGGCTCCGATAGGAACAGCAGCGCGGCTCCGATAGGAACAGCAGCGCGGCTCCGATAGGAACAGCAGCGCGGCTCCGATAGGAACAGCAGGGCGGCTCCGATAGGAACAGCAGGGCGGCTCCGATAGGAACAGCAGCGCGGCTCCGATAGGAACAGCAGCGCGGCTCCGATAGGAACAGCAGCGCGGCTCCGATAGGAACAGCAGCGCGGCTCCGATAGGAACAGCAGCGCGGCTCCGATAGGAACAGCAGCGCGGCTCCGATAGGAACAGCAGCGCGGCTCCGATAGGAACAGCAGCGCGGCTCCGATAGGAACAGGCGCGCGGCTCCGATAGGAACAGGCGCGCGGCTCCGATAGGAACAGCAGCGCGGCTCCGATAGGAACAGGCGCGCGGCTCCGATAGGAACAGCAGCGCGGCTCCGATGGGAACAGCAGCGCGGCTCCGATAGGAACAGGCGCGCGGCTCCGATAGGAACAGCAGCGCGGCTCCGATAGGAACAGGCGCGCGGCTCCGATAGGAACAGCAGCGCGGCTCCGATGGGAACAGCAGCGCGGCTCCGATGGGAACAGCAGCGCGGCTCCGATAGGAACAGCAGCGCGGCTCCGATGGGAACAGCAGCGCGGCTCCGATGGGAACAGCAGCGCGGCTCCGATAGGAACAGCAGCGCGGCTCCGATAGGAACAGCAGCGCGGCTCCGATAGGAACAGCAGCGCGGCTCCGATAGGAACAGCAGCGCGGCTCCGATAGGAACAGCAGCGCGGCTCCGATAGGAACAGCAGCGCGGCTCCGATAGGAACAGCAGCGCGGCTCCGATAGGATCAGCAGCGCGGCTCCGATAGGAACAGCAGCGCGGCTCCGATAGGAACAGCAGCGCGGCTCCGATAGGAACAGCAGCGCGGCTCCGATAGGAACAGCAGCGCGGCTCCGATAGGATCAGCAGCGCGGCTCCGATAGGAACAGCAGCGCGGCTCCGATAGGAACAGCAGGGCGGCTCCGATAGGATCAGCAGCGCGGCTCCGATAGGAACAGCAGCGCGGCTCCGATAGGATCAGCAGCGCGGCTCCGATAGGATCAGCAGCGCGGCTCCGATAGGAACAGCAGCGCGGCTCCGATAGGAACAGCAGCGCGGCTCCGATGGGAACAGCAGCGCGGCTCCGATGGGAACAGCAGCGCGGCTCCGATGGAACAGCAGCGCGGCTCCGATAGGATCAGCAGGGCGGCTCCGATAGGAACAGCAGCGCGGCTCCGATAGGAACAGCAGCGCGGCTCCGATAGGAACAGCAGCGCGGCTCCGATAGGAACAGCAGCGCGGCTCCGATAGGAACAGCAGCGCGGCTCCGATAGGAACAGCAGCGCGGCTCCGATAGGAACAGCAGCGCGGCTCCGATAGGAACAGCAGCGCGGCTCCGATAGGAACAGGCGCGCGGCTCCGATAGGAACAGCAGCGCGGCTCCGATAGGAACAGCGCGCGGCTCCGATAGGAACAGCAGCGCGGCTCCGATAGGAACAGCAGCGCGGCTCCGATAGGAACAGCAGCGCGGCTCTGATAGGAACAGCAGCGCGGCTCCGATAGGAACAGCAGCGCGGCTCCGATAGGAACAGCAGCGCGGCTCCGATAGGAACAGGCGCGCGGCTCCGATAGGAACAGCAGCGCGGCTCCGATAGGAACAGCAGCGCGGCTCCGATAGGAACAGCAGCGCGGCTCCGATAGGAACAGCAGCGCGGCTCCGATAGGAACAGCAGCGCGGCTCCGATAGGAACAGGCGCGCGGCTCCGATAGGAACAGCAGCGCGGCTCCGATAGGAACAGCAGCGCGGCTCCGATAGGAACAGCAGCGCGGCTCCGATAGGAACAGCAGCGCGGCTCCGATAGGAACAGCAGCGCGGCTCCGATAGGAACAGCAGCGCGGCTCCGATAGGAACAGCAGCGCGGCTCCGATAGGAACAGGCGCGCGGCTCCGATAGGAACAGCAGCGCGGCTCCGATAGGAACAGCAGCGCGGCTCCGATAGGAACAGCAGCGCGGCTCCGATAGGATCAGCAGCGCGGCTCCGATAGGAACAGCAGCGCGGCTCCGATAGGAACAGCAGCGCGGCTCCGATAGGATCAGCAGCGCGGCTCCGATGGGAACAGCAGCGCGGCTCCGATGGGAACAGCAGCGCGGCTCCGATGGGATCAGCAGCGCGGCTCCGATAGGAACAGCAGCGCGGCTCCGATAGGAACAGCAGCGCGGCTCCGATAGGAACAGCAGCGCGGCTCCGATAGGAACAGGCGCGCGGCTCCGATAGGAACAGCAGCGCGGCTCCGATAGGAACAGCAGCGCGGCTCCGATAGGATCAGCAGCGCGGCTCCGATAGGAACAGCAGCGCGGCTCCGATAGGAACAGCAGCGCGGCTCCGATAGGAACAGCAGCGCGGCTCCGATAGGAACAGGCGCGCGGCTCCGATAGGAACAGCAGCGCGGCTCCGATAGGAACAGGCGCGCGGCTCCGATAGGAACAGCAGCGCGGCTCCGATAGGAACAGCAGCGCGGCTCCGATAGGAACAGCAGCGCGGCTCCGATAGGAACAGCAGCGCGGCTCCGATAGGAACAGCAGCGCGGCTCCGATAGGAACAGCAGCGCGGCTCCGATAGGAACAGCAGCGCGGCTCCGATAGGAACAGCAGCGCGGCTCCGATAGGAACAGCAGCGCGGCTCCGATAGGAACAGCAGCGCGGCTCCGATAGGAACAGCAGCGCGGCTCCGATAGGAACAGCAGCGCGGCTCCGATAGGAACAGCAGCGCGGCTCCGATAGGAACAGCAGCGCGGCTCCGATAGGATCAGCAGCGCGGCTCCGATAGGAACAGCAGCGCGGCTCCGATAGGAACAGCAGCGCGGCTCCGATAGGAACAGCAGCGCGGCTCCGATAGGATCAGCAGCGCGGCTCCGATAGGATCAGCAGCGCGGCTCCGATAGGAACAGCAGCGCGGCTCCGATAGGAACAGCAGCGCGGCTCCGATAGGAACAGCAGCGCGGCTCCGATAGGAACAGCAGCGCGGCTCCGATAGGAACAGCAGCGCGGCTCCGATAGGAACAGCAGCGCGGCTCCGATAGGAACAGCAGCGCGGCTCCGATAGGAACAGGCGCGCGGCTCCGATAGGAACAGCAGCGCGGCTCCGATAGGAACAGCAGCGCGGCTCCGATAGGAACAGCAGCGCGGCTCCGATAGGAACAGCAGCGCGGCTCCGATAGGAACAGCAGCGCGGCTCCGATAGGATCAGCAGCGCGGCTCCGATAGGATCAGCAGCGCGGCTCCGATAGGAACAGCAGCGCGGCTCCGATAGGAACAGCAGCGCGGCTCCGATAGGAACAGCAGCGCGGCTCCGATAGGAACAGGCGCGCGGCTCCGATAGGAACAGCAGCGCGGCTCCGATAGGAACAGCAGCGCGGCTCCGATAGGAACAGCAGCGCGGCTCCGATAGGAACAGGCGCGCGGCTCCGATAGGAACAGCAGCGCGGCTCCGATAGGAACAGCAGCGCGGCTCCGATAGGAACAGCAGCGCGGCTCCGATAGGAACAGCAGCGCGGCTCCGATAGGAACAGCAGCGCGGCTCCGATAGGATCAGCAGCGCGGCTCCGATAGGATCAGCAGCGCGGCTCCGATAGGAACAGCAGCGCGGCTCCGATAGGAACAGCAGCGCGGCTCCGATAGGAACAGCAGCGCGGCTCCGATAGGAACAGGCGCGCGGCTCCGATAGGAACAGCAGCGCGGCTCCGATAGGAACAGCAGCGCGGCTCCGATAGGAACAGCAGCGCGGCTCCGATAGGAACAGCAGCGCGGCTCCGATAGGAACAGCAGCGCGGCTCCGATAGGAACAGGCGCGCGGCTCCGATAGGAACAGCAGCGCGGCTCCGATAGGAACAGGCGCGCGGCTCCGATAGGAACAGCAGCGCGGCTCCGATAGGAACAGCAGCGCGGCTCCGATAGGAACAGCAGCGCGGCTCCGATAGGAACAGCAGCGCGGCTCCGATAGGAACAGCAGCGCGGCTCCGATAGGAACAGCAGCGCGGCTCCGATAGGAACAGCAGCGCGGCTCCGATAGGAACAGCAGCGCGGCTCCGATAGGATCAGCAGCGCGGCTCCGATAGGAACAGCAGCGCGGCTCCGATAGGAACAGCAGCGCGGCTCCGATAGGAACAGCAGCGCGGCTCCGATAGGAACAGCAGCGCGGCTCCGATAGGATCAGCAGCGCGGCTCCGATAGGAACAGCAGCGCGGCTCCGATAGGAACAGCAGCGCGGCTCCGATAGGAACAGCAGCGCGGCTCCGATAGGAACAGGCGCGCGGCTCCGATAGGAACAGCAGCGCGGCTCCGATAGGAACAGGCGCGCGGCTCCGATAGGAACAGCAGCGCGGCTCCGATAGGAACAGCAGCGCGGCTCCGATAGGAACAGCAGCGCGGCTCCGATAGGAACAGCAGCGCGGCTCCGATAGGAACAGCAGCGCGGCTCCGATAGGAACAGCAGCGCGGCTCCGATAGGATCAGCAGCGCGGCTCCGATAGGAACAGCAGCGCGGCTCCGATAGGAACAGCAGCGCGGCTCCGATAGGAACAGGCGCGCGGCTCCGATAGGAACAGCAGCGCGGCTCCGATAGGAACAGCAGCGCGGCTCCGATAGGATCAGCAGCGCGGCTCCGATAGGAACAGCAGCGCGGCTCCGATAGGAACAGCAGCGCGGCTCCGATAGGAACAGCAGCGCGGCTCCGATAGGATCAGCAGCGCGGCTCCGATAGGAACAGCAGCGCGGCTCCGATAGGAACAGCAGCGCGGCTCCGATAGGAACAGCAGCGCGGCTCCGATAGGAACAGCAGCGCGGCTCCGATAGGAACAGCAGCGCGGCTCCGATAGGAACAGGCGCGCGGCTCCGATAGGAACAGCAGCGCGGCTCCGATAGGAACAGCAGCGCGGCTCCGATAGGAACAGCAGCGCGGCTCCGATAGGAACAGCAGCGCGGCTCCGATAGGAACAGCAGCGCGGCTCCGATAGGAACAGGCGCGCGGCTCCGATAGGAACAGCAGCGCGGCTCCGATAGGAACAGCAGCGCGGCTCCGATGGGATCAGCAGCGCGGCTCCGATGGGATCAGCAGCGCGGCTCCGATAGGAACAGCAGCGCGGCTCCGATAGGAACAGCAGCGCGGCTCCGATAGGAACAGCAGCGCGGCTCCGATAGGAACAGCAGCGCGGCTCCGATAGGAACAGCAGCGCGGCTCCGATAGGAACAGCAGCGCGGCTCC
>NC_134486.1:297523333-297618333 GCF_040206685.1 Ascaphus truei
AAAGCTAAAATCAACCGTGGTTAAACTCTCAAACATCAGATATTAAATCACATTTCTGAGTGCAATACTCAGTAGTCAGTCCCCATCTCGGCTGTGTAAACACCACGATCTTTCCGCGTGTCTGGTCTGCAGTGGATGCTTATCCCATGAACCGGAAACCGGAAGTAATGCAGGTACAATCCAGACCCAGTCCTCCAAGTCGTAACTCTGCTTGGAGATTCACGTGTCTCTTGCGAGTGTTCCCAGAGTGGTGAACCGGACAGTGCTTGACTGAGCCTTTACTCCGTCGTTACGTTCTGCGTCTGCCTTCGTTGGGGATCCGAATCGCCTAACACGTTTCGCCAGAGGTCAGAGAATGATAGAGCCACCTGTCTGAAAACCTGACCTGTTGGGGGGCTGGAGGACTGGAGTTGAGCACCCCTAGGCTAGGTTGGGAAGCCAGGTCCCTAGAGCTGAAGCTCTAATTTAAGCTTCTGGAACCCACTTGTTCCAGAGATTTATTATTCATAAATGTAGTGTATTGCACTCTCCTTTAGGAAAAACAAAATGGCGGCTTATATCTAGTCAGGCATAGCTTTTCTTATTGCCCCGGGTTATGTGAATTTAAATACCAGGAAGTACTGGTAACTATATTAGGAGCCAGGGCTTCCCTGGACCTCAGAATAATGTGGTTCATCTCCAGGGATCCCCGGATCCCCATTCTGGTAAAAAAAAAAAAAAAAGTGGGGTGGGTGAGAGTGGTTGCTTTAACCCTTTGGGTGCCCTACATCTGTAGCTTCTACATCATGGCGTCTGGCGTCCAGGGGCACCATGACATAGTTACTACGTCATTATCTTCCTACTTGTTTTTGTAGGGGTGATGTCAATCAGACAGGAAGAGGAGGTCTCCTCTCCTCCCGTCATCGGTGACAGCGATCACGTGATCGCGAGTGCTGGCAGTCATATGGTTAAACACGGCCCTTTACAATACTTTCTAAAAAACTGCTTTATAATCGTTCTAAATTCAGAATAGCTTCTATGTTGTGTTCTGTAATTGAGCCGGTCAATATATCCTTTGAAAAGCTGTGTGTCTTGTATATTTAGTTGTATGATTTAGTTTTTTCAGAAAGTCTTTTGGGGCTACATTTAAACAGTGGTTAGACAAATCTTTGGTTATGAAAGCAACAAATAAGGTAGAGAGATAACATACATTACGGTTTGTTCTGTTGGGCAGCTCTAACATTATTAAGAGGGACTGTACCTTTTAACAAGACCAAAAAATTCAATATTTCTGGAACCTTAAGCGTATATACTAGGGACTAGATATTTTCCTGCCTTTTTTCTTTGTAGTCCTATAGTCTCAATTGACTAATTATCTGCCACCAATGACAGCCG
Organism: Ascaphus truei; assembly: GCF_040206685.1. NCBI lineage: Eukaryota > Metazoa > Chordata > Amphibia > Anura > Ascaphidae > Ascaphus > Ascaphus truei. The sequence continues at coordinate 297,524,708 of NC_134486.1, forward strand.
GGCTGCACGGAATAATGCCCAAGGACAAAGGTCTCCAACAGCCCAAACCTTTCAGATGTCACAGCGTCTGATTCATTGTTCACTTCTTGTTTACAGCTCACAACTCATCGACTCATCCAATGTGGGAAAAGACAAATGTTCGGGTTGGACAAACGCCAATGAAAGAAGAGAAAACCATCACTGAGCCAGTACCGTCTGAAGAAACGGACTTGGGTAAGAACTGTACATTTTATAGCTAGACAGTGTTGTATTACTTTTAAATCTTATATAGGTTTTCAACGAGGTGCAGGAGAGGAGCATATTTCAGAGAGCGAGAAGTGTTCGAACAAGAAGGTCACGCTCTGGGGCTGCAGGGTGTTGAGATCTGGAAATGTGAGAGAATACATAATGAAAGAGTGGTGGATTCGTGGAATAGCATCCCAGCAGAGGTGGTAGGGGCTAATGCAGTAAGGAAATTAAAACGTGCCGGGGATGTAGGGATATTCTAAATATGAAAGAAAGTGAGAGATCACTGTGGTTTTAGAGCAGATCGGAAAATAGGCAAAGGGGCATTTATCTGCCGTCATAGTTTGTGTATCCGTACCATGCTGGCCGTATCTGCTGCTTAAACCCCGTACGGATATTCCATCCCCTCTGGCAGGATGGGCGTTAAAATATATTCACACTTGAGACCTTGTGACCTGCAGAAAGTGGCATACAGTACCTTGCTGGGTGTGCCACAAAGGGCTACCTGCCATTATTGTGCATCAGCCAGATCATTGGAACGGCCAAGAATGTTCTCCAGTGGGCACTTTCAATGTTGGTCCATTGTGTACACATAAGAATGAAAAATAAATGTCCTCCCAGCACGGATTCAACTCCTGTTTTATTTTCTTCCCAGTTTGAGATTTCTGAAATGGCCAGGGAAATATTCGTTGTAACAACGTGCCGGCACACAGGCTTTTTTTAGCCTATTGATATAACTCGGTAAAGAACAATTTTGCAAACCGTTGGCATATTTGAAGTATTTTGTGGTTTCAAACTTTTATCCGCATTTCACGATCCTCCCTGAATTAGTGTTGTCAATTTCTAGTAATCAGGGGAGTTATTAACATAATTTAGGCTTTTGTCAAATAAAAGTTCAACATTATTGCAACCGGAGGGATCAGCACGTTGCATGTGTTTCCACATTTTAGCTGATCCAAAAAATGAAATGTTGTGATCTGTAACTTTCTAAAATCATGTTTTTGTTTGTTTTTAGGCTGGAAAATTATTGCCATCATTGTCCCGCTCGTACTGTTTGTATGTCTCCTCGTAGCTGCGATCTGTATCTTTATAACACGAAGGTACGTGTTATTTTCCTTCTTGCATAAGAGTATCGCGAGCACGGCAAAGGCCTTTACATATCAGTGCACATATGCTGGTATTTCATGAGAAGGGGACGGTGTACGTTGTAATACAATGACCTGTTCCATTAGCAGGGCCCTGATCTCCTGTCCCACCACACCCTGCGGTTTATGGTAAACCAGGCTACAGAAGCAGCAGAACCGTAATGGTTCTTTCTAGGTCTGAGATATTTCGGTCGGAAAGCCTAATTCTGCTTAAAAAAAATAATTCGTTAACCACGGCTCTTTCAGTATTGCACCCCTTTTAGTCCACGTCTTGTGTATTTCAGCTATATTCAAAACGCTGTAAATCTTTGCACGTTTCTCCCCATTGCAGTTATTTATATTGCACGCGTGAAACAAAGACTCCCGTTGTGCACGACTGCAACTCGTGCCCCATACACGCCCTTTCTTTGGATATGTAAGCTCTATGATTTCCGTTACACAAACGTTTTCCACTGTGTGTGTGTGTGTGTGTGTTGCAGCGAGAGGAACTTTTATTTATTTATTCCCCTCCTTGCCATTACGAAAGTGCCTGTAAAGGATCAGATTTTTATTGTATATCTATATCCTGTTTCCAGTTCTGTCTGTGTTTTATTTGATTAAATTATGTTTTTATAAGGTTTGTGTGTTTGTTTAGACTGTGGAAAGCACCAAATAAACCTGTTGCAATTACAGACATATGGAAGCAATTGTTCACACAGCCTGCAAATGTCTGTCTTGCGGTTAGCTTTAGATCAATGTGACCTGCCTCTGTAAATGACAGGAGAAACTGATGTGTCATTGTCGGCACCCCTCTTTTCAGTTAGAGGTGATGCTAATTGATAATGTATCGGTGTCTTTAGAGAAGCCCATTAAGTACAGCCAGATACGAAGATATCTGCCCTAATAAATTCCATCACAATCAGCTGGGGGCCATCTGTAACCATTTAATCCTGGACAGCTAATATCCTTTGTGGTCTTTTCGTCATTGTCCATGTCTTTTTCTGCCGAAAAAATGCAAAAGGCTTTCTGGTTGAGAAACGTATTAAGAAAATCCCTTATAGCTGCAAAGGGATTAGTGGGAAAAAATATATCGTTGCCGACAGATGAGGAATAGTCCTATTTAATAACGTGTTGCATGAAAACGCCTTGTATTCTAGATGTATGCATTACCTAATATTTATTCATGTGCTGCGAAGTAGCAGTAATACATACAATGTCTGTTGTATTTGTAATTTCTTCCAGGAAACGGTTAAAAGCAGAGGCATACGGCTCGGCCGATGAACAGAAAAGTGGTAAGCAAAGAAAAGATGACATGTTTCTTTTAGGTTAATAAGGACATGTTAATGTGCAACTTAATCTGTCTATTTGTCTTCTGTAGGCTGTTGGAAGCAGCTTGAACAGCCGTTTGTGAGACAGCAGTCGGCTGAATTTGCCATCAGTTACAACAACGAGAAGGATACCCTGAAAAAGTTTGATCTAATAACCTGCGACATGGAAGGTAAACAAATATTCCTTCTTTGCATAACACGCTTGCTAGCCAGAATATGACCAGGGTGTCCCCCACCTCCTCAGAATAGAAGTTTTGCATATTCTATATGCCCGGGCATGAAAAACACGCCCCGGCATAATCCGTCTTTCAGGCAACGAACGCTCAGACCAGCACGTTTCTTTCACGTTCCTTGTACAGGCAGTCCTCGGTTATCCAACACAATGCGTTACTCAAAATGGCGTTGGATAGCGAAACGTCTTAAAGCGAAACAAGTTTTCCCATAGGAACACTGTTTAAATGAAAGGTTCCGTTCCTGAAGGCATTTTTAATGCTAAAATACACAAAATATTTTACTCAGGCAATAAGATATGCAGCACACACATACATTATATAGTGTATATACTGTATTATATATATAATATAACATAATATATCATGTAATTTAATAAAATAATATATTATATAGTATAATATCATATTATATGATATATATATTATATACACATAAACAACTTTGCAAAGCATCGTAAGAGCGTTGGATAAGCTGTTTTGGCGTTGTAAAAATGAATATAGGTATGCATTGCATAGCGTTGGATAAGCCATTCGTTGTAAAGCGAAGCGTTGTAAAACGAGGCCTGCCTGTACAGAAAAGGTAAATGCTGAGACCGAGTGTCCAATGCAGAGAACAGATTGAGAAATGGTAAATGAGAATGCAACACGTCTCCGTGTCTCGGGGGCCTTCCTGTGCTGCTTTCTGCTGTTTCTTCTGTCACTTGGGTTTGTATTCTCTGCTCTGTAGAGGTGCACATGCTTAGCCCTTTCTCTGCGTCGGAGGCCTCATTTCGAAGTTAAATGTTCTGCTATTCCATGCGGTTCTCACGGGTTCGGCGCTGATTGAGCGACAAGTATACATTGTTCTGTTTTTATGGATTTCAAGCCTAGGTAGAGACCCACCTGTAAAAGTAAACACTCCTTTTAGACGTTTTATATTCTCAGAATGTCATTATTAATAACCAGGGTGAAAGGCATGAAACGTGGGGCCGTCCCATTTATGGGTTGTAACATCATCTCGGATCTAATGTTATCAGCTGCAACATTACGCAGCTAACTTATTTTTTTAATGTGTGTGTGTGTGTGTATATATATGTATATAAATATATATATATATATATATATATATATATATATATATATATACTGAACTGCAGTCATGAAATTGGTGGTTTTATGCTCGTCCGCTACCAAAAAACACCTTTTTGTTTGTGGGGAGGGGTAGGATTTATAGCATCCGACCTGTATCCCACCTGCCTTTTGCCTCCAAACTGCTAGATCATCTCTTGTTCTCCCGTATGATCAACTTCCTTAATTCCCATGCCCTCCTGGACCCGTTAAAATCTGGGTTTCGTAGATCTCACTGTACAGTGACTGTGATCACTAAAGTAGCCAATAATCTACATGCAGCTAAATCCCATGGTCATTTTTCCCTGCGAATCCTACTCGATCTCTCTGCTGCTTTTGATACAGTTGATCAGCCTCTTCATATTATAACCTCTTGGTATCCACAACATGGCTCTATCCTGTATATAGAGAAAATGTCCAAGCGCATCAATATGTGTATTAAAGTATTTTTAAATTTAGAACAAAAGGTTGTGTAAGACCTGTGTTTCAAACTTGTGAATAAATATATGTGACCACGGATAAATGTCTGGTGTTAGCAAAAAATATGAATAGTGTGTTATATAGCGTGTATGTGACAGTAAATATTCAAAAAGGCCACAAATGCAAAGTGTAATCCAATAATTAAACTTATCTTAAGAATGGAGGGTCAGCAGCTGTACTGGAAAGGCTGAAGTCGGGATAACACCAGCTAGGTAGAAAAACAAAAGAAAACGCAAGTGTATCTCAGGGCTCTGTTCTGGGACCTCTCCTCTTCTCTCTCTACACTCTACCACTGGGTGACCATCAACTCTTTTGATCAGATGATCATCTCTATGCAGATGATACACAGATATATAACTATCCAACCCTCACTCCTTCAATCCGTCCCCAAGTCTCGGATTGCCTCCGGCTATATCCTCATGGATGGCACCCTGCCGCCTTAAACGTCATATGACTAAAACTGAGCTCCTTATATTTCCCCCTAAATCTAACCCACTATCCCCCCCCCCCCCCCCTTTTTTTTTTTTCATGAACGTAAATGGTTCTTCCATTTATCTGGTCGCCAAAGCACGCTGCCTAGGAGTGACATTTGACACTCTCCTTTCCTTCTCCATTTACGGCATGGCGAAAACTTGACGCTTCTTACTCTGTCACACTGTTAAATCTCTTCTTTTGCTATTCATAAATCGCAGCACTTACTTTTTGGCAGATAAAGAAGTTTTATTCTTCAAAGCAACTTAGACATATGGTATTTATATCAAGATGACATGCATCCTCCTAGCTGGTTTTGTTGAGGTTGTTTCCTTCTCTGATGGTTATTCTGTCTAACGTTGATCAGTTTCTTGAACACAAAATATTATATATGTAAGCATTGTTTGTTCTATGTCTATTTATACAAGGACCCAACAAGATCTTTTGTCTACCAGATACTGCATGAATATTTTTCTACATATAAGGAATGAAACCTTCTACTCCAAAGAACTATCCATCCGAGAGCTTACTCGGCCACGGTCACATAATCCTTTCAAATATACACTATTTTTAAGAAAGGGAAGGAATAGAATAGGATTTCTTACACACACTACTGCTAAAACTCTACTTCATGCCCTTTTCCTTTCCTGTGTGGACTATTGTAACATACAGAATACAAACACTGTGGATACAGCACTCCAAATAAAGATGGGGAGTGGATTGTGCACTAGGAGAAAATGTATATTATACAAAGAGATACTGAGCACCACCAGGTCCAAAAGGAGATGGTGAGTCAAAAAGTCCCCAAATTACATGCACTAACCCACTCATTGTAATGTTAAGAAATCAGTACAGAGTATGATTTAGATGTATAGTCAAAGGACAACTAATATGACATAGGTATATTCACTGATGTCAACGAAGGTACAAAGACTGCTCATAACAGAAGAGGCTCATTTCTGGAAATATGGAATATATTGATGAAGTTGTAGAACCTCTTAAACTCCATCACTCTATACTGAGTTTGTTTATTAACTCAATATTCAAGAGTGCTGTCTGCAACTGAAAAAGAAAGTGGTTGTCAGTCAGTAGTCAAAGTGTAAACGAACATAACATCCTAAAATTGCCACCAGATTTACTGAACACTGCTCTATGGGGCTTATTCATTAAAGTGCAGTAGTGCTGATGGGGGGTAGGTGGGGGGGGGGGGGGAAACGATCATACCGATGCTCTCATTGACTTCATTAGTGCCCTTGCTTTCCTCCCCCACTATAGACTAATGTACTCCTTTCCGTAGTTCCATAACAAGTCCAATGTAGTTGGACTGGTGGATCACAAAAGGATTTTTCCCATGGAAGGAGAAAAAAAAAAAAAAGTGCAACCACCTCCGCATTCTTTTTGGGCAACAAGTTTTAACAGTTCAGTCCCCTAAGCAAGATCGTTAAATAAAAGCCTGCAGTTACACATTTGCTTGTTTCTAATTTAAATACTTTTTGATTCGCTGCCAATGAATAGCAGCTGTAACATATTGCAACGTGCATTGCAGACCCTACTGCTGTGTTTTTGTTACCATTGTTTTGGTTAAGGAACCCTATAATTATATGCAAAATTCCACAGAACCCCAACCCTCTCTAATAGCGCGCCTGAGATCAGATGTATTGTAAGGAACCCCAACCCACTCTAATAGCGCGCCTGAGATCAGATGTATTGTAAGGAACCCCAACCCCCTCTAATAGCGCGCCTGAGATCAGATGTATTGTAAGGAACCCCAACCCCCTCTAATAGCGTGCCTGACATCAGATGCATTGTAAATTCTCCTGTGTTCCGTCCAATTTTCAAATGACATGAAAATTACAGGGAACCCTTTAGGGATCCCCGGGGAACCCAATGGTTCCTAGGAACCCCTGTTGAAAAACACTGTGATGTACTGGCTGGGAAGGGCTGAAAGTCTTTCTTTGTAACGTCACAGTTGCAACTGGAAAAAAACATTCAGCAGTTTTTCACTTTTTGAAGAAAATCTATTCTGAGTTTTTCAGCATAATTTCCTTTTTTTCTACCTAATGTTCAATTCAATCTTTTAAAAATAAATAAATAAAAATACGTTGATTAGGATGCAGAATGTAATAATGGTATGTAAATGCTGTACGTTGGGGCAGAGGTGGGCAGCTGCAGTCCCCAAGAGCAATCAACAGGTCTTTGACCGAGCCACTGATTTGCCTTTGCTGAAGCAGGGATATAATGAAAACCTGACCTGTTGGTAGCTCTTGAGGACTGGAGTTGCCCACCGCTGTGTCAGAGGATGTCATTTTATTGGGAACAACTATATGGCCTATTTCAGTAGCTGCGTGTTTGTGTAGGTTGGGTAGGGAGCCAGGAGAAATGTTGAAATGGTTCTGCATGGGGAACCACTGACAATTCTGACAGTAATGAGGCTGCAAAAGTAGAGTTGGCTTCTAAAGCATATTCTCTCCGTGCCTAGTAAGTAGGTAGGACTTCCCTTTAATAATATCGCCATCTGGTGATCAGATAATAAAATGCTCATGGAGCCTCACAACCAGTAAGGTTCTGAAAGGTAATCATCCAGAAAATATAATACGTGAGAGATTCACATCCATAGGAAAGCACTTAAAATATCAGTCTGTTATGAATGTATTTATACGTAGAAGGATGTTTGTGTGACTTACCAACTTTCAAACCAAGGACAAAGATGATTAGTTGGCACTTCCACTATGAATCCGCATATTTTTGGGGCTAAAATTGTGGGGAGGTAGTGCTAGCAAACTTTCTTTCTAATCTGTCAGCAATCATAGTGTGCATATATACAGTGGTGTGTATTGAAATATATCTATATATCCTTTCTCTATACCCATCTCCTCCCATCCTCGTTAAGGCGCAAAAGTCCACTTAACAAAATATGCCAAATCGCAAGTCTGTTATCTTACACTGTGAACACACAAGAACCCCAGCAAGCTCTTTTTGGGAGCCCCCACAAAATATATATGTATATGTGTCAAAAAGGAGAGCTATTGAGCGTGGCAAATGTATGCAACAAGCAACGGGCTTCTCTGTTGCTTGTTGTATATCTTACACTGTGAACAGAAATACAGACTGCGGAATCAATATTTCCAGGTGTTATACCAGTCATTTGAAGTCAATTTCCAGTATTGTCTCGCATCAGCTTTGTTTGTTTTTGCAAAAATACCATTTTACATTTAAATTTTTTTTGTCTAATTTCCAGATTTCAGTTATAGAACAAAAGACAAAAAGCCCCAGTGCTACATCTAACTTGACATACAGTTAAATACTTATCTGTTTATCTTCTCAAGGATTAGATAATAAGCACGGATCATTTAGTTCAATTCTTTGGCCAAAGTATTTTAAGCCTCCAGCCACGTCACGGTATGGCCCATCTGTTGGTCCTAACACTGCAGCACCTGCAAAAATCTCTCCTAGTCTCTCTAATGGAGGTGGAGCTGTCGTTAATAGACTGGTCTGTCGTTAATAGACTGGTCATTTACAGGTGCCTAGCAAGAACTGCAATTAAATGTTAGGACCTACAGAGGAACCATACCGAGATGTGGCTGTAGGCTTAAAATACTTTGACCAAAGAATTGAACTAAATGACCCTTGCTTATGAGAAAATAAACAGATAAGTATTAAACTATAGAACTTGTCAAGTTAAATGTAGCTCTGGGGCTTTGTGTCTTTTGTTCTATACATGAGGTCACAATCCTAGTTGCTCTCTCTGACACATATATTTTTTGATGTGGTGGATTTTGGGTTTTGCGTTTACAGGGGCTGTGTGCGTTTGCCAACTTTAATTGAAAAAAATAAAACACAAACAATTGAGCTGTGTTATCAGTTAGCGACTTCCCCTCCTCCCACCCACACACACTTTTTAAGGTGTCACTCAGCACACATCAGTTGTCCGTAAGAGGAACTGGAGATATACTTTTTTTCAAAGCAATCCAAGGATGGAGAATGAGAAGAGTTGCTGCCGAATCTAACAGGATCCACCCGCCAGCTTCACAGTCTGGCCACAAGTCTGGAAGTAGCAAGTCAACTTGGCCTGCAAGTGAACACAACTGGCCTGCCATTGGCAGATGGTCCGCTGGCTGTTCTGAGCCCTGAAATATATCAACTTTCTATTTCAGACGTGCATAATACATAAAAGGCTGATCACCATTTTGTTGCATATTTGTTTTAATATTTAGGAGATATGAGCAGTTTAAATGTGATGTCTCCCCAGAGCCCAAAGCAGTCTATAGGTTTTCATGGTAACCTCTGACACTAGAGATTAAGAAAACCAAAAAATAAGTTTGTGCTACAAATTGTTCTTTTTAAGGATTAAGAAATGCTCAGGGACAAGATGGTAATATTATTGGAGTTGAAGCAGCCAACTACTGTTTTGTTCCACACCCCATAGAGCTCCATTTCAAAATATGTTATGTTGGGTGTAACCTTTATGAATTAGTCACCAGCATTGAAGAGTGCATGTTTAATTAGACTGCTTCTTGGTGTCTCGTTCTACTCGCATCTTTATAATTGCCTTTTTTGGTCTTTAGATTTTCAGCAATCCCTCATGATCGGTACCGGAACGGTGACAAGAAAAGGATCTACCTTCAAACCCATGGACACCGAAGCCAAGGACACACTGGGCACCCAGGAGATCGAAAACCACTATGACTGCCCGCATAGGAGCAACAGGCATGAGTACGCTCTACCACTCACCAATCCGGAGCCGGAATATGCCACGCCCATCATAGAGCGCCATCTGATGCGGGAAAACACGTTTACCTCCGAGGCTGGCTACAACATTCCGGTGGTATCTCTGGACCGCCAGAAGTCCTTCTCAGCTGTCAGTTTCTCAATCTCATCCAGCCCGGAGCACAGTGGGGGGGACTACCAGACACCGCAGTGTATAAACAAAGAAGAGGGGGATTATGACAGACCCAAGGTTCACAGCAGTTGGGCGGCAATGGAGAACGGTGACTATCAGAAGCCACATATATGCTCTCTAGTGACTGATGGTTACTCGTCCCCAAGGGACTGTCTGAAGCCAATAAACCAGACTGCAATAACCGCTCCTTTATGACCGTGTTAAAGGGAACCGTCACTGTAGAGCTCCTATGACTGATATTACTTCACAGCTGCTGGAATATGTGTTTACATTATTGACTTTGATATTTTAGTATTTTTTTTTGTTATTTTTATGGCTTTGAGACACTGTTGCTAGCAGTTGTCCTGTGACTACAGCAAACTGTTCACATGGGAAGAGGGGGTGCTTGCTTTGTCTGAAGCCTGGGTTGTTCCATGCATTATGTGCAATGTGTACAGAAGTTATTTAAAGAACCCTTAATAGCTTTATATTTTTATTTTCTTCAAACAAGAGAGATATTTGATTAAAACGTTACGTGGGGCGATATGGTAAAATACAGATACTGCGTCATTTTTGTTGGAAGAAGAAAACCTTTCAGCTTGACCTTCCTCCTGAACATTTTGTAAAGCAACGCAACGGTTTTTAAATATTAGAATGATTCTTTTATTGCCTGTGACAGGAGCCAAGCGAATTTTAGACCTACTATGGTTGGTTAGCTTTTGTATCGCACAAATTGCTCTGTCATTGTTTTTTTGCACCACCAATTCACTAAGAGAACATTTTAACACACAATGTGCAAGATGACACCGTGTGCGGATCTGCGTGGCCACGTCCACAATCTTAATATCTGTAGTTGCAACGGCGTGGGAAGTTGCAGGGCTTGAACAGACTCGTTAGATGTGTCTTTACACACGCAAGTATCGGCTGTATCCGTCTGGTATGTAGTGGTCGGAATCTCAAACCGGCTGAATACTTCTACTTAACCTGTCTCCCATTTACAATTATTTTATTTATTTATTTTAAACCATTTTTTTCATCTAGGGGAGAGGGGGGAAAAAGTGTAATTGATTTACTTGTATCCAACAAAATTTTGTTAAAGTGGCAATTCAAGCAATTTTTTTTTTTTTTTTTACACAGGACACAAGCAGGGGTTCTCCGGAACTGAACCCCATTAATTTCAGCCCCGGAAATCGCCCCGCTTCAATCCTGTGTAAAAAAAAATGAAAAATTGTAACAACAAAAAAAGCGCTTGGAGAGTGTTCCTTTAAATTCTGCCAGATTTACTTAAATGTTACCTAGTGCCCAATAGCATAATATATAAAAGTAACATAGCGTTTAATATTTGGGTGGTGTCATTATGTAAAGTTAAAGTAAATATGTATGGAAGCAAAACATCGATTAATTCAACCCTTAATGCCTATTTGAATTCTGGCTCTGGTAATCGGAGGTGTTGATTTATTAGTAAGATCACAGAAACATTATTGCTTCTTTTTAGTAGGGGCGAAATCATAAAAGTGTAAGTCTTTATAAATAGGAAAGACAAAGAATACAAGTCATTTTTTAAGCTTTAATGTTTTGCATTTTTATAGTTCTGCTTAATGAACACGCAAAGCTAGGTTGACTTCTTTATTTCAAGTTAGGTTTCACTGGACAAATGGCACCGTTTTTCTTGTAAACACCGCTGTCTTTTGGCTGGTCCAAAGTACAGCGATTCTTCTCGGGTAACTGGTTACTCATTGCAGATGTACATGTGCAAGTTTAATGCTGTATCATTGGCAAATATATTTGCTGCAACATCCGTATTTTTGTGCTATGATTTCTAGCTTCTGTAATACATGTTGGCGAATATAGTTCAGAAAATATGAAAAATGTCATTGTTGGGTGAAACTATTTACATGGGTTTTATACGTTCAAAGCATTTATCCCCTTCAGCGTTGGGGTAATACAGTTCACCTGTACATCCAGCTCTGAATGAGTTAATGTTTTTATTTTTTATTTTAATTATGAGGTTGTGTGCATATTATATTATGGGATATTTTTTGCTGCTCTCACCTGTTCCCTCTGGCATAACTACCACATACATATTTAATATTTATTTTGGGGACTGCTTGAATGTGACTGCTAAGCTGTGGATGTTTGAGGTTTTGGGGCCAAGAAACGGCAACAAATATAGGCATATTTGCCATAATAAGTTTGCGCATAAATCATTTTAAGATGTTCTTTTGTATGAAACAGTTTTTGCAATCATCTTTATAAATAGTATTCAATTATCTTATGTACACAGTCTGCTAATGTCACTTCATGTTCTGGCTTCCTCCGGGCTGCATTTGTATATGTCCTGTATTTTCTAGGTACAGGCGCTATATGGAATGTTGCACAATTGATTTTTAGAAGGCCAGTTTTCTGTCATTTCCTATAGTCCTACCATAAATGAGAATAGGAGTTCTCAGAAAAAAAATCACATTTAACTACCCCGGCTGTTCAGTTATCCACTGCCAGAGGAAATCACAAGAAGGTGAAAAAACAGCACTCCAGAGACTTTATAGAAAATCAATTAATATTTTGTGGGGTCTATGTCCAAGTAAGGATCATAATGTCAGCCAGACAATAAAACACTTTGTTTTATTTTTATGAAGACCTCTGAGTGCTGTTTCTCTCTCCTCCTTGCCCCCCTTTTAGGATTTGATTTATTTCCTATAATCCACTAGGAGTTTTTGCAAATGGCAACCCTGCTATCAGGGAATATTTTGGGGTATGATCCAATTGCTGCAAACCCTTGTGATCTTACCAAGATGGTAACCCCTTTGAAAGCATCTGATTCATTTTTCTAAATGTAGCATTGAACCTCACTTATTTTTATTTCGGGATCAAATTTGGTTGACCAAAGTCAGAGCTTCAGTAGAACATTTCATTCTTTACTCAACCTGGAACACCCATGGAGATCAACCTACAAAGAGTGGCCGAAGGATTGTTTTTATGAAGTGACTTATCAGAATTCATATGTTTTAATATGTTAGTTTATGTTAACGGGTTTACGTTCTGCAATTTTTTTAGTCCTGGTGCTAGAGAAGAATGTATGTGGAAAACTGAATGTTTAACAACAGCGAATACAACAAAAAGTTTACCAAATTGTTTGCTGGTAACATTTCTGTGAAATATTAAACCACTTCAGTTACTTTAAATGCATTTTTGTTTTCGTTTGTGTTTTATAGGTGAAAATCATTTGAAGGCCCCTTTTTCAATAGATTTTAAAAAAAAATGTTTGTTATGCTTTCTGCTAATTCAACCGGAATGGCTTGTTTACATATGATTACCAAGGAACCTTGGTTGAGAAATGACATGAGTCATTGTATTGAGTGAGATCATTGATAATGCAAAACATATTTGGAAAATAGTTTGCTAGATGTTTGTGTAACACAGGCACCACACTTGGATTGTGATCTGTAGATAAATAGCAGCATTCCTCGCTCCACTTAAAAAAAAAAAAAAAATGTTGCATTTCATTACCTTTAATAAAAACAAAATTACATAAGTTGCCGATCAGTCAGCAAAGATCCTGCTTCCCCGGGTTCACCTAATGGCTACCTTTCAGTTTCAATCCATCAGTCAGAGTAACTCAGCAGTTACAATGTAATCTTCTTTCTACGGTGAGTCTATTGTTGCATATAAGATTACAAATATACTGTATATGTTCTCACACCAGTGAGCAGCACACGAACAAACGGGGGACACAGACAAACAAACATACACTTCAGAGGACAAAAAAAAAAAAAAAAAAGGGACCAATAGTGGGATATGTTTCAAAAATATAAAATGTATTAGTACCATACAATACAATCTCACTCACAAGTTCTTATAGGCATGGAAGACTCCAGCGTTTCAAATCCCTCAAGTCACGTAGAGCGGGTTCCTGGACTCATTCCTCACAGTCCTGCTCAGCGTGTCCCCAATCAGTTTTCTCACACTTGTCTAGCTGGCACGCATAGGTGCTTCCGCTGTTAGGCTACAGCCCCGCTGCACGCGCGCCTGCGAGGCTGGCAGCGCGTGCAGCCGAATTCCCCGGTCTGCAGTGAGCTGCAGGGGAAAAGACGGGGGCATGGCCATGACATCACTGGCAGGTTTGCCTTCATTGGGGACCAAGCCTTACCCTGAACGTGCTTCCGACGATTTGAGTAGCGCTGGAATCGCCCTCTGGTCAGTCCTGCACCTCTCCACTTCCGATTTGATGGCCAAATCTGACTGGCAAAACATCTAGGAGTAGAGGTGCAAGACGGACCGGAGGGCGATTCCAGCGCTACTCTTAAATCATCAGAAGTATGTTTAGGGTAAGAGCGGAAGCAGCATATGCACATGCGTGTGAGAACACTGATCAGGAACACAGCGTTGGGGACAGCGAGGAAGCAGCCTCTGCAGTTCGAGTCCAGGAACCCGCTCTACGTGACCTGAGTAGGAGTGCTGGGATTTGGGACGCTGGAGTCTTTACCATGCCTATAAGAAATTGAGTGAGACCATTGTATGGTACCAATACTTTATATTTTTGAAACTTCTCACACTATGGATTCTCTTTGTTAGTGTGCTCTGCGTGAGAACATATATCTGGAACTTTATATGAACTTGCTATTAAGGGAGGGTAATTTTATAGTTCTGCACCAGGTGTATTGTATGTTTCCTGCATCTTATCAGCACAATACTGACCTTTGACACTGGTCATTATACTTGTATAGTTAATCAAAAATGTGTCGTCTATATTAAGTTTAATATAGTCTAATCCAGGGGTGTGCAAATTATTTGAACTGCGCGCCCCCCTTACCTCTTTTGTCGGCGTCTTCACGTGACCCAGCATTATTTGACGGTGCGTTGCCATGGCAACAGGAGGCAAATGATGCCACGGGGTCTGAATCCCTGCAAGTGAAGTTGCAGGGGCCTCACGCGAGCCCCCAGCATTTAATTGAAATGCCATGGGGAAGAGCACATGACATCTGCAACTGTCTGTGTCGCCGCCTCCCCCCCCCCCAGCAATCTCACGCCTCCTAGTTTGCGCACCCGTGCTAATTCGTGGATTAGAAAAGCGCTACTAATGGTTTGTCTAGTTTTCACAGTCTGCGCTGTTACAGCTCAGCCAGTGTCCTGCAGAAACACCGGCAACAAATGATCACAAACAGGAAAGTGTTGCAAAGATCTTGCACTGCTGGGGAGGTGGCTAACTCCTGTTATAGCAACCAAAGGAGGCTCAATTACATTTAAAAAAAAAAAATCCAACTGACTTTTTTAATGCAATAATTTATTCGATACTACAGAAATTATTTATTGACGATATTGCATGTTATGCCGCTTTAAAGCATGCAACTAAATTAGGGATATGGTGTCTTCCTGCATTGCAACATATCTGCCCAAAGTAACTACATGGCTGTGACCTAATACAATTAATTACTGAACTTGTGTGACATTGTACAGTAGACTAGTGTGTAATTGTTATGGCCATTTCAGAAACAAGTTAAACAGAAGGGGGGTGGAGGTTGTGAAGAAAATGATATCTACATTTATTTTGCAAAAAATCCCAACCCCTACAAACTGCATAATAAATATGCAAAAATAAAGCAATTGACAACCTTGGACATCTCATCCTTCCACTGGAGTTAACGGTACAGAGCAGAAATTCAATGTTTGGTAGTCTTGGTTCTGCTTGGTATCCGAGACCAAGCTTGCATACATAATCCCGGTGGATGAGGGAGTGCAGTCCTGCCAGAAGCAGGATGCTGTTGTGCACTTTATATTAGTGTATAGATGCAGATATACAAGGCTAGTGGATACTTTTCTTTTATACATTCAGTGTCTCCCCTCCTAAAGTGTTTGTCGTGCACTGTTAGAAAGCATCACAGGTATTTCTGTACATGACCGGAGCAGTGTGCAGCACAGGGATGGGTAGTTTTTGATATTGCAATGGACCTACAGGAACATTTCTCAGATTAGTTTTTTCATTCTAAACTAAAATGTAATCTATAAAGATCAGTCGTGCTAATCAATTGAAAGGAATCAACCTGCAACAAATCTATACTACTTTAGGCCCAATATGATTGCTTGACCTTAGAAGTACAGGTAGACTGAAACATTAAGGACTGTTTACCAAGCAGTTACTCCACAAGATATTACTTCAATAGGCTATGCTTAAGACATTCTGGAAGGTCTCAGAATAGCACTGTTTAGTAAATATGGGGTTAAGTATTCTTTTTGGTTTTAGGCAGCAGATTGAAGTCAGGAGAAAAGCTGAAAGATTCTAAGATCTTAACTCAACCTCTGGGAAACCACTTGTGGCTTATACCATTTATGGCTTGTCTGACGTTTGTGGTAGTACGGAAAGAGTAAGCAGTTTAATTAGTGGATCATTGGTGCCAATCTTATAACCAATCACAGGCAAATCTGATAGTCCAATGTGACAAATTACAAGGTGTTATTAATTTAACTGCAATAGTAGCCCAGTTCTCACTATTGCACGGAAACACCCTGCTGAAGTAGATGGGTATTTTAGTGCGAGTGTCTGAGGGGGGCCATTAACCCAAGTATGATCTTGTAGTGCTTGATCCTCTAGCATTAACCTGTTTACTGCTAAAAGGCATCGGAACAGTGTTGTACTCAATCTATTTACTCTGTGGACATTGAGGCCTGCTAAAGAGCTCAGTTTCCTTAGCACCAATTTTTATGATCTGATCGGTCAGCCAGATTTTGTATAGGGTTCTCCTAAGGACATCGCTTTGTGAATTTGTCAGTAACAGATCACAACTGCTTTCATACAATTGTAATTGTATTGTACCATAATAGTTGAATCTGTGGAGATGTTAGTTCTGTTACTAAATGTCTAATGATAAAAAATGTACTTTAGCCAGCTTCTATACATTTTCTTCAAATACCAATTATTCAAACCAGTGGTGACTCCAACCCAATGATGGTGGGATGGATAGAAAAATGTACAATGTTACTATACGACAAAATTAAATTGGTAACAGACACAAATAATTCAGAAGTAATTTATTTACAAAAGTCAAATCCAACTTGATGTGATCTTTGTTGCAACTCTGCTGCACGTCTACTGCATGTGTGACCAGAAGAAAAGAGAATGTGAAGAAAAGATACAATAAATAATGCCTCTGAATAGTTTTATACACACACCTTTGTTGAAACAGATACAGTATTAAAAAAAGGTACCTCAATTAAGTAACCCTACTCAAACATACCATGAAACATCTCTACGCTGCTGATACCATATACATAACCTCTTTGCTTCTATTCAAAACTAAGTGGATTCAATTGACCTAGTTACAGATTATATGAATGAAGTACGATCTAAAATTGTTTTACCCATCTCAAGTACACAAAACTGTAACATGTATTAAAACATCTGCTAGAATATATAAATTTATATCCAGTGGAAACCTATGTAATGAACTAGAGAATTAATGGCATTTCAAAGTCACTCATGTTTAGAACATTTTATGGGCTACACTTTGTTTGAGAGGCTTTACAAATGTGCCCATACACCTTAGTGGAATACAAAGCGACCAGTACTTGTTATATGTCCAAGTACATTAACACATACACCAGCTGTTTTAGTACATTTATTCAACTTTGTGGCACCTGTAACATCTAAACCTTGGAGTATTGAATCCAAAATGCATAGACAAAGTTATAAGCATACACTTGTTAAGTGTTATTTACATCAGTAGATAAAATCAATTCTACACTGTTTTGGCAGAGGATCCTCAAACGTGCAACGCTCTTTACTGCCCCAGTAAGAGGAGAAAGGTGGCTCCCTTGTTTAACCAAGTTGTTTCATTTGATATACTTTCTATAAATGAGTGTTTCTTTTCATTCAATACTCTAACATTGAAGACCAAGGTTAAAGCAGCAATCCCATTTGCTCAATTTTCAGTCATTTAATAGTATTGAAACTCAGGGGGGTGTCAGTACCTGAACTCCCGTTATTTTTAGCTTTGGGCATCTGCAGTTCAAACGATAATTACAGTTACTGTTTCTGCTCCCACCAGGGAAAACAAATTGGGCGTCGAAGCTCGTGGGTAATGAGGGTCAATAAGAAACTGCAGGCGTGCGTCGTGGCTTCGTATTGTATGGCGGTTTAAATGTCTTAATGTTCAGCTCTGCCATACCTCCCTTCCCAGTTCCTATACTGTAGCAAGACAAATACGGATTATAGGTAGAATTGCTGCTTTAACCCTTTGAGAGCTAGCCACAGGGTGTCACTGCCACAGCCCCTCCAGCACTTTGAGCAAGTGATTGCTTCACTCCGTCACTTATGATGGAAGAGGAGTCAACCGCCTTCCGTTCCTGGTCACATCAGAGGCAACCACCCTTCGCTCAATGAGCGGAATTTTTTTTGACGTAGCTACTATGTCCCAGGGCACCTGGAGTGCCCATGATGTAGTAGCTATGTCGTGGGGTGCTCACGGGGTTAAAATGCAATGTATATGTAAGCTCATAATAGTCTGGCTATAACAGTCGGATGTAACTGGACATAATACGATAGTGATATAAAATAAACCAAAAATATGCAATCTAAAAAAAAACACAGTATAAAAAAGCATTTAACAGAGATACAGAAGCTAGATTAGGTGACACGCCAAAGACCATGTCAGAGAAACAGGTAAACAAAATATTTATAAATAGCAATTTAGCGAGTATGTACATTTTCAAAGCTCTCTCAAAGAAATATATAGTGCAGTTCGTAAGGACCCAACAAAATAATGTTTTACATCACGTTTAGAACATTAAAATGTCAAAGTAATGGATATTACTAAAGGACCATTTATTTTTCATTGTTTTAGAGTTGTTTGCCGAACGGTCATTTCCCATTATTTTCCTCCTGAAAACAAGTGTTGTCCTCTCACATTTTGGCATTACAGAACAGGCTGATAAGCAGGCATTTCATGCTGTCTGTGGTATAAATATAGAACTACTGTATTACTCTAGTTGCAAGTTTAAATAAGATGTGAGATCTTCCTATCAAATTTGCAGTGGATGGGAGCAACCATCTGCAGACTTCCCCCATGCTTTATAGATGCTGTAGCCCACGAGAGATGGTATACGATCTGCTATTTACTATGCTTTACGGGCCAATTGTGTTGTCTATTTAGTATTGTCTATTTAGTATTGTCAATAAAATGTAACTCCTTCAGTGCTGAATAAGTTAATAAGCAACGTGTACAACCATTTTATGAGGAACTCAAAATACATCAAAATCACCTGGTAGATCTGATGCATATATACATAATTCTCAAGTTATTTTTCATTCCCACTTACATTGCAGGTAAGAAAAGGAGACGAGATCTGGGTTGCCAACGTAGTTTGATAATCCTGAAATCTATCAAAATGACTGTAGGAGGGGAGCGGAGAAAATCCTTGACTACATTAGGGCACAAAAGCATACCCCTCATTTATGAAATGGTTGTGCTAAGCACAGTGAGCACCTACACTGGATATCAATACAGACTGTCAGGGTTATTAAAAATTATTACAGTATAACAAAACGAATCCTATTTGCCCTGGAGTAAAGATCTCGGCCATTCTATTTGCAATGTATTTTTTTCCGTCCATCCATTTTTCCTTTCCATCTGGATGTTTCAAATACCATTATATATTACATCAGTCCTGTTCTTTGCAAAGTGAAAAATGTATACAAATAAAAACATTAAAAAGGTGGAAATACTTTTAAATGCTTTGGTGCTTACAAAATGAAGGGGGGAAAAACATGCAATATGTCAAATTATGGCTCGTAGTGGATAAATGAAAGACAGTTTTTGCACACTTAGAATTGCTCACAATTAAGCCCTGAGGAAACCGCCTTTGAGGCAACAGTAATCCGCCTCCCTTGGACTTTGTATAATTAGTCCTCGTCAGTTAGCCGTGTCCCACTAGCGTGAATATCGGTCTCTTCTGCCAAAGGCAAAGGAGACTCTTTATGACAAGGACTCTGAGGAATACGCTCGTTTGGAAGCTGTGTCCCCTGAAGGCTCTAGATCTCCATTTTCATGTCCATCACTGTGTGACACTCTGTCAAACACTGCAAGAAAGAAAGACTTATTTTTTTACCAACCAAACACTTTTTTTTTTTGCTAATCCTGCCGACCTGGGATAAACCATGGACTACTAATTTAAGTCATTAATTTTAAGTCCTTAATTTTAAGGTCATGCAATTATGATACCAACAACATCCAACCATACAGTATGTTAGTGCAGGGGTGCTAATCCACAGTCTTCAAGACCCCTCCCAACAGGTTTTTAGGATATCTACGCTTCATAACAGATGGTTTAATCAGTGGCTGGGTTATCCTTAAAACCGGACCTGTTCTCAAAAGCTTGTCTTATAATATCAATTGTTAGTCCAAATAAAAAAAGGTATCATCTAATACTGAAGTACTTAGTTACTCCGCACTAGCCCAATATATACAAACATACCATATTCTGAGCAATCACATGCTATGTATTTAAATTAGAAAATTGATATTTAGCCTATTAAAGTAAGGGTCCCCACTTTGCGTATATATGATCAGAGGTTCAGCAACATAGGAGATTTCCAAGATATTTGTATTTTTTTGTTGTCCATGTGAGACAAAAAAAAACAACTAAATATGGTTGCACTCACCAATAGAAAGTTGCAACGTTATAGCTTTCTATTGGCCGAGAAAGCTAGGCGGACCACGGTATGCATATTATGTTCATCGGATATGTATTTTTGCCTGGGGCATAAATTGCGTATGTATGAATGTCTTTATTTATATAGCGCCATCCAGCAGTAATATACGTGACAATCATAAATAACAAATAATATAAATAACACAAAGGGGAGAAGTGCTTCAGACATAAAAGTGACATTTAGGAAAAGGAGTCCCTGCTCCGAAGAGTTTACAGTCTAATTTGTTGGTAGGAAGAACGCACAGAGACAGTAGGAGGGCGTTCTGGTAAGTGCGTCTGCAAGGGGCCATAGTTAATGTATGAGGTGTATAGTATCAGCCATGGAGCTACTCATATGCTTCATTACGCTACACTTATAGTGACGGCGACGTCAGGCTACGATCGCTGGAAAAATCAAATTGAGATGACTTTTAGCGATCGCGACCAAGCCGTCGCGTCACACTTACTATAAAAATCACGCAACGGTGGCAATGCATTTGTTTTGACGCGACGCCGCGTCACTATAAGCGCAGCCTTAAGCAGTTGTGTTTTGAGATGGGTCTTAAAATGTGGATAGAGAGGGTGCTAGTCGGATATTGAGAGGAAGGGCATTCCAGAGGTGTGGGGCAGTAAGTGAGAAGGATTTAAGGCGGGAGAGGGCTTTAGACACAAAAGGGGGAGAGAGAAGACATCCTTGAGCAGAACGCAAGAGTCGGGATGGTGCATAGCGAGAAATTAGGGCTGAGATGTAAGGAGGGGCAGAAGAGTGTAAAGCTTTAAAAGTGAGGAGAATTGAGTGTGTGATATGGGATTTAATAGGAAGCCAGGAGAAGGATTTTAGCAGGAGACACGCGGAGACAGATTATGGAAATAGTAGTGATTCTGGCAGCAGCATTTAGGATATATTGTGGGGGAGACAGGCGAGAGGCAGGAAGGCCGGACAGCAGGAGGTTACAGTAGTCGAGATGGGAAGAGCATGGGGGCCTGCGTCAAGATTTTGTACTTTTGCCTTTTCATGATTCAAGGGTTTGCGTTTATTGTACAGTTTGTAATTAGATTCAGGTGCTAATGTTACAAGAAGGAAAAGGCCTATTGAATTAAAATGCAATTGAAGCATAACTTCCCAGGTGGCGTTAAGCCTTTAAGGTATTTTTTTTCTTAACCATGTCAGAGAAGCGAATTCTTTCTGTATAATACTGCAAATGTGGCAATCCTTTAAAATTTGTGCAGGAACGTTTTCTGCATGCATTTGTCCTAATAAATGTGGGGGCAACTCAACTTACAACACAGCATTTGGAAGAGAAACACCAAATCAACCAAATCCCACCCACTCTACAGTAGCCAGAACCTATACAAGATGTACAAAGCTGTAATGAGAGGCAGACATTACCTTGCAGTGGTTTGGCATCCCCACTTCCATCCTTTCTATTAGGACCAGGAGTCCCCCCTTCTTCGAGTTCATCAAGGTACAAGCGGTAGCGGTGTCCACTTTCATCTTCATACTCTACATTCTCATCGTCAGAGTCAATCTCTGGAGCAACGTACACGACTTCAAACTCTATCTCCCCTCTCTGTAAAACAAACATGATTACTGTTAGAATTCTTACACCGGTTTTCTTTACAGCACAAGTAATTCAAAGCAGATGAGCAACAAGCAGCTCTTTATTCCCCCAGTATTGCAAAAGTGAAGAGGCATTTTCTCTATATCCTTAGCAGCTTCAAGACCATTTATTGTGTGAAGAGTGTTTATGAAGCCTAATCAACGGCTCTGTATTGACCAAAACATTTGTTGCATCACCGTGCTCTCCTAACAATAAACCTTACTAAAAAGTCTTCTTTTTTTAAAAATTCCGTTAATAAGTGAATGGAAAGGATGATGATACCCATCCGCTTGTAATTTACTTGTGTTACATTCCTAACAGCATATGGTAGGAATTAGGATGTTTGAATACACCTTGATCTCAGTTAAGGTAATGTGACGTAAAATGGATCTATTGGGACTGCCCTGTGTATAGGAGCCTCAGAGTATTTGATTTTCCACTCTTATTACATACTTTACTGACAAATCCAACTGTTGTTTAATGTTTTGGAAAATAGATCAATAAATAAACATTTTTGCAGAGTGTTAACCTTTTGGGTCCAGGAACGCATCCCTTTGGCAGCCAAGAACTGCCACCCTTTCAACACAGATCCTAATAGGGCCCTTATAAATATAATGCATTTTATATTCCGTGATATTTGTCAATCTGCTTTTCATAGTTAAGCGATCGTGCTTACATATGCCAGACAAGTCATCATATGTTATATCATATGTTTAATTATGGTAATGACACAGATACCTCAAAATATGTGAGCGTGGGCAAAATCCTATTTAAAATTCACAAAAGCTCAGTCCCATTTAGGACCAAAATTATTATTATTTTTTTTGCTCACGTATTGCATGCTAAAATAAGTCATAATTCACAAGTACAGCGTGGTCTTTTTAAGACGAATGTTGGTTTTTTTGTAAAGAATGCAGTTGTATTTAGAAAAACACGATCAGTGTATTTACGTTTATATACAGCACAAATAGATCTTTGTTTTACCGCTACCAGTGGTTTTCTTTTATATTACCTGCTGAGAGAGAATAGTAACTGCGTCTTTATGTTTGGCATCTCTTAAGTTAATTCCGTTCACTGCCAAGATGGCATCCCCCACGTGCAGCCCCCCGCACCGGTCCGCAGGCTGAGCCGGGTGGATTTCAGAGATTAGAATGGGAACTCCATGCTCTTTTCCACCCTGACAAAAAACCATGAAGGAACATGTAAGTATGTAAAGAAATGCATTTACTTTGCAAACAGAAGTCCAAGAGGTATAATTGCTTGGTGGGAAAGTGCGCTCTGGTTGCTGGGTCCTTTGCTGCCATGGGTGTCTCAAACCATTATAGTATCGGAGTGCATCTAAAGCCCAAGGAGAGAGTACAGTCTTGAAGGATGAGAGCAAAGCAATTACAGAAGAAGCTAATTGGTTAGGCTATCTTGGTAATTAGCTTCAACGGAGGAGAGCTATGAAATAGCTGTGGTGCGACAAGTAAAACCTTATAATAGCTCATATAAGCTCTGAAAAAATCCAATGCTACTTTAATAGCCGTTTCTGTCAAATCAAAATTACCATTAAACACGGTTTTTACATACAATGCAAAAATAGATACGCAGATAAGTGCTATTTGACACACCTAGTGTCTGGAGCTTCCTACTAGTGGTAGCCAGATGAGAAGTCCAAGTACTGGGACACACACACACACACACACACACACACCTGTACCTTCTTCTAAGAGTAAAATCATAAGCCACCCCAAAATCTGCCCACCTAGTGTCGGCCCATAGAACACTAGTCTCCGGACGTTCCTCCTTCTCCTTCCGTGCACCCCAAAACTGGAACAACCTACCAGAGACTCTCATATCCACCACCAGCTTAAGTTCTTTCAAATCTAAGGCTGTCTCACACTTTAATCTGGTCTGTAACTGTTTCATACGCTCATAATATATATTTTCTTTAACTGTGCACGCAATGTCTTGTATATAATGTATACCTTGTTCATTTATGTAACTGTACTTGTAACCATGTATTATTTGTTTTACTCTGTGCCCAGGACATACTTGAAAACGAGAGGTAACTCTCAATGTATTACTTCCTGGTAAAATATTTTATAAATAAATAATAAATAAATCATTAATGGCCGACAGATTAAGCATAGTAATAGGATGTGCGCTACCAGTTATCTTACAAGAACATAGAAAGATTTCTAAAAAATCACCGTGATTGATATGCCAAGCCCTTCATGATCTTCTTTAACCAGGAGAACTTTTCTGATTGGGCCAACGCCTTGACTTTTCTTTAAACAGTCTGGCGCCTGGTGGAACAAAAGAGCATATTAGTTATCTTTCAGCACCACAATTCCTTAGTAAAACATAACATAAATGGAAGACTAGATACATCTTCTGTTTTTAATGCAGACATAGTGTTGTGGTTTCTTTCATGCTCTATTGCAGAAGATCATTACAGCACCACATCTTGCATCGTAGGCCCCTGTGGACAGAACCACTCAAATATCAAGCCATGGTCGCCATGTACATGGTACATACATATTTCTGCAGATGTACAAATACTACTCACTGTAGTTGCTTGCATAATGCTATTCATATAATTAATGGTGGCAACAAGAAAGCTAAAGCGTAGCTTGGAGGCACTTTAAAGATTGCAGTAAATCTGTGGAAGACCATTCTTTCATTTTAAGTTGGACAAGTCTACAACGCACTTATCTCCATTTTATATTGCTATATAATCTGTTACAATGCTGTCAGTACTGAGGAGGATAAGCATTTGATAGCCAAAAAAAAACAATACTGCATGCCTAATAAAGTTATCTATATAGAGCAGGGGAGGGGGACGTACGTGTCCTGGAGGTGTTACCAACGGTCGCTTTAGGTCATTTCGCCCACGGCAGGCTCTGATGACAGTTTTGTGACGATGCAGGTGGATCTCGGCCTCAAGCTGGTTCCAGAGTTTATCATGAGCAGGTCCCTTCATATCACGACCAAGCAACTGAATCTGCTGCACCCTTTACATTCGTAAAAAGGATTGAAACAAAAGAAATTCTATCCTTGAACCAATACGGATTTAACGTTCTGCTTCCTGTAACGCTCCTTAAGTCTGGTATCTTAACCGCTTATATCCCAGCAAATTAGTGGAGTAATGTTTTCTGTTATTAACCAAAATATATCCATAATACAGGTTTCTGAATGATATGAATACAAGTTTGAAACTGACTTTTCTTTTTAAAAAAAACAAACAAAAGAAAGGCATACAAACTACATTACAGATTTTATTTGTTAGAAATAGGGATTCTAGTTTTAGGTTTTAACCAAAACACTGACTGATCATCTTGCATTTCCAGGTAAAAATGATTCAAACTGGAAATTAAAGCATAATTTCTTATTGAAATAAATCTTTTGTAGCAACCCTTCCACAGATAGGATACACAGGTAACCCAAAGTAGTTATAGAAATGTAAAAAGTGCACATAACACTGAATGTAAATGTTAATACATTTCCGTTAACACCGATAGATTTTTTTTTCTCAAATAAATAAAATGAAAGCAATGGAAACCCACAAACAAATAAAAAACTGTAAATATGAACCCCTAGTTATAAATAACAAATATGGTCAGTTTAGACATCATACATTCAAAAATAAATAGGCTACAATAAATACATAATATTTATAGAAATAGGTACATTAACAACTTTCACTATTGAATACCTAAAGCATTTGCGTGATAAACTTTGCATTTACTATAAGGTTATATAGATGGTCAAATGTATATACACTTTACTTTCATACAACAATAAAGACTTATTTAAAACCAGAGACAGAACATGAAACACAGACAGAGCTCAGTGCACATTCAGTGAAACTTATACACGGTACAGTGCCTAAATATATATGTATAGGGCTTACAACACTTTGGCCAAAATGTTAAACTAAAAGACCATTTTATTTAATAGATATTTATACATATATATTTAGGCACTGTACCGTGTATAAGTTTCACTGGATGTGCACTGAGCTCTGTCTGTGTTTTATGTTCTGTTTCTGGATTTAAATATATATTGCCATGCTCAGTAGCACTCCTCTGTGACACTTATATGCTTATATATATGTTGTGGTTATTTTGGGGGTTCAATGTGAGCTTGTAGGTGTCCTGTATGTTCAACAATAAAGACCACAACATTCGAACATAACATTGTGTGTTGGTGCGTATCACTGCTAACCAACAGGCCATATAGACCCTCAGCCCTACAAGTTTTGTATTGAACCCACCTCCCAGCCAGCTCTTTATCCAAGTATTTGGCTGCCAGTCTTGCCCCATACACCTCCGCCTGAAGAACTGCAATGTGCCGGCGGAGAGCTTCACTTTCCTTTCGCAGCAATTTTACTTCTGCTTCCAATTGAGCTTCCTTCACCTTTTCTTTCTTGTTTGCCTCAAGTTCTTTTTCCTATCCCCCAAAAAAGGAAAAAAAAACATTTACATTAACCATTGCTCTTTAGTTTTTTTTTAACCTTATGGACATGGGAGGTCCTGATACATACTGCAGCAATACTCGTGACTGTTTTGCGATAGTGCCCTGATTGGCATTAGCACAGTTTAACAAATAACCACTAGAGTGTCATATTGTAAATTATCAATAACCAAACTTGAAGAGCTAAATTGCCAAGTTAATGACCTGCCCCCTTATTCACTAAACACAGCTGGCTAAGGGGAAACCAGCAGTATTGGAAGCTTAGAATAGCCACAACCAGGCAAACTGCTAGCGAACCAATCAAATCAATCAATAACCAACCTATGAGGAAGCTGCCGAAAGGGGGGAAAAAAATAAATGCCCTCTTGTTAAATAATCATGGATCCATGGGGAAAACCATAGCCCTGAATTAGATTTCCCATTTCAGAAACCCCCTTAAAAAAAGGGGGAGGGGGGGGGGGAGTTAAACAGAGGAGTGATGTTTTTAAAAGACCACACCTCTTAGCTCAAATTAACGCAACAATTTGTAAACATTACATAATTGGCAACCTTGGACAAATGTATTTATTGTTAAAACATTTGGCTTTTTTTTAATTTTTACGAAATATAAAAGATGCCTTTAACATGGACTCTGAACGAACAGAAGGGGGGGGGGGTGAGGTGTATGTCAAAGGGATTCCCTAGAGGAGGAATTTGTTGCTTTGCACTTTGCTTCTGCAAACTCATAAATAATAACAACAACAACAACAACAGGGAGGAGCTAGATGAAACCCTAATCTGTTTCAGATTACTTTATTTACAAACTAATTTATCTGATTTAACATCATTACCCGAAATGTAACTCCTATAACAAGTTACTGGTTCATTTGGTATTTCGTGTGACTGCAACTTTGAGAAATTAGTACAACCTTAAAAACGATTGCAAATCATAACCGTTAGCACAGAGGTTAAAGTAAAGTGGTGGTCAACTGAAGCAGGCCTAGAACAGAGGAAGAGATTACTCTAGCTACCACATTTGAGATCACATGAGAGAAAGTAGAGGCTGGAAGGTCAGTTCATAATAATACAGTAAAGGTGATTGGTGCTCAAGCATGGAATCCCATTGTTCTAAGTATATGAGGGGGACACTTCTGGGACAGGAGATATAAAACCTTTTAAAGAGCTCCAGTTGCCCTGAAGGCAGGGGTAAATGCACAAAGACACCCCCCCTAACCTCATTGGGCTGGCCCCAGGTAAGTACTCACGATAGTGTCACCAGTAGTCCTTCTCAATCTGCGTGCAGTTGCCAGTAGGGAGAAATCCAGTGCAAATGGGTTGGTGCAACGCACAGCAAAAAAAGGGGGTGATGGCAGGTCTGGCAAAAATATTTCTTTATTGGGTGGACATAAAAACAGAAGGCTGCAACCTTCTACGCGTTTCGTGCAGACAAATTGCACTTTATCAAGAAGTGTATCAACATGGTATACATCCGGTATATATAGGGCCACAGTCTGCCGATTTTGGCGCCAAAAACTCTCTAATTGCAAACCTCAAGCCCCTTACACTGCTTAAACAATTAGTGTATATCTGTTTAGGGCATGTGGGGATGGCTAATTACCTGTTGGCATTCGCAGGAGAGCCGCCTCCAAACACCCAGCTCTGTGACACGCACCGCACTGCAATGGAGGGCCAAATCTCGCGAGATGCGCCTCATGCTAGCCACGTTCGCTCCGCGCATGCGCAGAGCAAAGTATGTCATGAAGCAGTCAGGAATCACAAGGGCAATGCCCACAGAGTACTATGTGCTCGCGCATGCGTCCCCATGCCCGTTGGTGACTGGATAAATATATAAACCCCACCACATAGTGAGGATATTGATGGAGATGCCTGTAAACATATTGACACTCACATCAAATATCCAAAGTGCGGAGGGGGGGAAAACAAGAGGAAGGGTAGGGAGGGGGGGGGGGGGGGGGGGGAAGGGGAAAAAAGGGGGGGGGAAAGAAAAAGGATAAGAAGAAAAAGAAATAGAAAGGTAAGAGGAAAAAGAACAAAAGAGACGTGGAAAAGAAGAAAAAGGAAGAGAAGGAAAGGAAAGGGAAAGATAAATAATGGGAGAAAATAAAGAAATATTTTTGCCAGACCTGCCATCACCCCCTTTTTTTGCTGTGCGTTGCACCAACCCATTTGCACTGCAGTTCATAATAATAGAGCAATGCAGTCAGAAAATAAGAGCGTGTGTGAGAAGAGAAAACCAAACTATTAACAGAACATGCACATTAGCCATTCCAATCACCAAAATCCATGCACCCCATGAGACATAACACGGTCCCAATGAAATCAAATACTATTTAAATGAAAAGCAAGTGCACAAGTAGCATTCAAAATTAGGAAAAACATTATTTTCTAATCTATAGATATGGGAACAATGCCAGCAGCAATTTTAAACACACAACTTTAAAATGTGTAAATTAAATAAAATGACTGACGCAAAAAAAAGTTTTCTAAACACTACATAACGTCATAGCAGCTTCATGTAAGTTAGCGCCATGTTACACAGAAAGACAGGCAAAGTGCCATACTCACCATTACTTCCATAGAAGGGACAGACTTAAGACAAGAAGAGAAAAGGAGTCCGGTTAGAGAGGCTCATCGTCAGTAGAATGAAAGAACACAGTATTAGAAGAGAAAGGAAGCCAGAAGATGCAGGATCTCAGGATCCATGCAGTAACTAAGTACTGTATACACCCACCCACTTTCTTACTAGAGTCTGAACTGAGGTGGTTACGGTTTACAATACTGTGTGTCTGTATAGATAAATGCGACGTTTAAAAAGGAAGAAAAACAAAAAAGTTTTGCAGCAATGCTCAATCATATGGAGAGTATATATATATATATATATATATATTGTTGGGTAAATGTCGGTGATAAATTGGAACAGTAGTTGTTACCGTACCATATTTGTGAGTTAGTGTATACTTTCTACTCACCAGTTTAGCTTTGATGGCCCCGGAGTCCACACTCTGGCCTGACTTTGAGTGCAGCTGTAGCTGTACAGCATGCAACTGCAAAAGCTGATCATGCACCTCCTTATCCAAAACCACTTTCTCAGCCTGAGTCTCTGTCAGCTCGGATTTGAGATCAACCAGCTGTGCCTGAGGGTTACAGGAAAATAGAGATTGGTGTCTGCTAATAGCAGCAAGGCACTAAATTCAGCATAATGCAGGTTATAGAACAAACCCGTCTGCTGAGAATGGAAAACTCTAAAGATACAAAACATTAAAATCAGCAACTTCATTTATAGCAGCAATACATACAAAATCCTGTGTTCTTTAAATATACCCGTCGTGTAATATTAAAATCATACTTGCTGCATTTTGTTCACCACTCTGCCATTTTTAATGAGTTAACATATTAAGCCTACATTCAAAATCTTGTGTTTGTTTTTTTTATATAAATACATCAGTGCAGTATTAGATACTTACTGAAATGTTTTAAACTTTATTCTCCCCACTCTTTATACCCTTTTTAAACCTTGGGTTTCTGTAGTAGCGATTTACAAAAAGACAGCACTTCCGCTTTTAAATTGCTGGACAGTATTGACCCAGACAAGTAGGATCTTTGCCGATTGATCACTAGAGAATGGATCGTTCAGCGGCTCAGGTAATTACATTTCCTTAAAAAGTAAAGCAATTGCTGCATCTATTAAAAACAAACTGGAAACTATATTGCCCCTTCAGTCATATGCCAGTAAAATACTTGACATATCTCCTGCAAGTCGCAAAATTACTAAATACTGTACATGACCACATTGGTAACATTGCCAAATCATGTTTGAAAAACACATTCAAAGTGTTACTCTAGTATGTTTTTAACGAACATAAGATTAAAGTGTGTGTGTGTGCGATAGATATATATCAAATGCAAATATTACTGTATGCTCATTTGCATGTCTTAGACAGGTCTGCAACCCCGCCTTTCACCATTATCACCCAGCAAGCACACAGTGTTTCCACTGCAGCAAGGGATTCTGGGAAATGACATGCAAATGAGCACACTGTCACCTTTTGCTTCAAAACCATGACAAGCTGATGCTTGCTGCATATCACAGCTTTTGAGCACAGCCCGAGTTAAGATGCACAGCCTACCACAGACAGCTGTTTCAACCTTGATAGGTCTCATCAGTGTGAGGTTGGTTATACTGGCTTTGCAAAATGAAGCATGGGATAGGTTTCACCACACTTAGTTAAGTTATGGTGGGTAAAAAAAGTGACAAAAACCCTCCACAGTAAAGCATATAGCAAATGGAAATATTACTGTGTGCTCATTTGCATGTCTTAGACAGGTTTGCAACCCTGCCATGGCAACGCAACGTCACGTGACCCCTCGGGGTCATTTGACGCAGAGGAGGTGGAGGGGGTGGGCGCCGGAAGAGCACACAATCAAGAAAAGCAGGCAGCGGCTGATACTTTAGAATAAAGCCCCAGAACAAGCTTCCTGTATCTCTCAATGATCCTATATATGTCTCTCACATTGTGGTCTAAGTTCTGTACCTCCTACTGTATCAGGCACTTCATCTTTCCAGCTTTGCCCGAGATTCCTTCTCACTCATTGTACGTTGCGTTCATACTTATTACAGCAGGTAACCCTTTAAAACACACAAACACGGGAGGGAGCTGATGCTGGGTAAGTCCTGCGTGGGGGTGCCTTTGCACCGCCAGGTCTAGGACAGCTGGGAGAGTTATCCCAGCTCTCCACCTCGGTGTTCAGCTGTACTAAGCGACTGGGGAAAGGCAGGTTTGTAGATCTGGCTGAGACATGCGAATGTGCTGTGATTT
This sequence comes from Ascaphus truei, assembly GCF_040206685.1. Taxonomy (NCBI): domain Eukaryota; kingdom Metazoa; phylum Chordata; class Amphibia; order Anura; family Ascaphidae; genus Ascaphus; species Ascaphus truei. The sequence goes on from NC_134486.1 coordinate 297,556,114, forward strand.
TTTTCTAGATCTGTACTTTAATAATGAAAGACAACGTCCCAAACGATATTTACATTTGGCATCTCCTCACCCACAATGTTATTTCACCCGACAAACATGACACCCAATAATTTCAGGAACCAAAATTAAATATCCTGAACTGTGAACCATCAGTGGAACCTTTATTATTACAATACTTTACAAGCACAGACCCCTCTCCCTGTTAGAGGTGGATGCCTCTGCAGTTAGGAAAAATGTTAAGTATGTGTATTATCAGAGAATCTAAGCTTGTACCTCTGCTGAAACAAGTTTATCCTGCTCCACCTCAAAATCTGATGTTGAACTTTGACACACAGCTGACGTTAACAATGAAAAAGAGTGGGGAAACAAGACTGCTTGTACACCAACACTTTTATTCAGCTTCTCTATCCTATCAAAGCAAGGTGTTGCTAAGAGAAACACAGATACAGAAGTACAATGTATTCCGTGGCCGTGTGTCTTTGAGTTTAGTGATATTTATTGATCAATTTATAAAATGTTTTACCAGGAAGTAATACATTGAGAGTAGCTTCTCGTATGTCCTGGGCACAGAGTTATGATGACAATACATGGTTACATTAAATGAACAGAGATGATATATTATATTTACAGACAGTAAGTGGTCAGTTAAGATAGGGGTATGCAAACTTCCTGCGCTGCCCCCCCCCCCCTGCCTGCTCTCCCCGTGTCATGCCCCCCCCCCCCTGCGGCGTCAAATGAAGCCTTGGGGTCATGTGACGTCACGTCCCCCAGTTTAAGAGACAATATATGATTATAACAGTTAGACAAATCTACCTTGACGAGGTTGGCAGGCTAGAATCATGTTTTGATCAAAATATGCACCCAAATGACTCCTTTGTTACACAGACTTCTAAATGTAAACAGGTCACTAGTATATTTGAGCCCAAATTGGTAGCAGCGCAGGATCTGTTCGTTTTCCAATTACAGACAAGGTTACAATTGTGTTAGAAGATGTAGGATAATCCTGCAATGTGTTGTGTTACAAGACTTTACCCAACACAATAACCAAGAAGCGAAAAGTTCACCCCGTTTTGTCTGTCGTCCCGACTGAAGGGGTTCTGAAATTCCTTTGTCCAGGGCCAAACACCGCAGAGGGTGGGTGCAATGCAGATGAAGCATATTCAGGTTTATTACCTTATGGGACAAGCTCATGTAGCAGTCAAAATATTTTATTTGCAATTGGCATCCTAACATGAAAACATAGTCTCCTAAAAAGGAATTTGAATTTGTCAAGCCCGTTTTAATTAATTCTGCCTTTGGCTTGATATTTGGCTAATCATGTTCATTTAGAATTAGTTTAATCCCAGAAAGTTTTATGTGAGAATATTGCACAAGGTAGAAAGAGACACATTCTAAAATAAACTTTAATTACTTAAAAAATAAATACATAAAGAAGGAAGTGTTATACCAACGTTGTAAGTACAATGCCCACAGTAGTATCAACACATTTCAATTATAATAAAGTCTGTCCTCTGCTGTACTTTATCATAACTGATGTAGCTGCTCATAGAAAAACACATGAACAGTAACTTTTACAGGGGCAATTCCTCGTAGGACTAAAGTGAATAGATTCCAGTGACATTAAAAGGGATCCCAAGTGGGTACTTTATACATAAGCATACATACAGCTGGCAGGCTGTGGGATTACACCTTTCAGTCGGTTGGTTATATTAATAACATTTACATTCCCTGAACTCTAACAGTTTAGCATGTTTTGTCCAGAAGAGGGGGGGGGGGGGGGGGAGATCAAAAACAACAATGCATTCTAAATATATAGTTGTAATTTTGTTCGAAATAATTGGAGGTCCTGGTAACCAATTTCCTGAAGTGCCTCAGTGCACATCCTGTAATACAGCACACGGACCTTCAGTCTTTTGGCCCATGCACGTGATGGTCTCTGCTTTGTTACAACTGTCCCCTGCATTTTCTGTCTCAAGTCTTCTCCGTCTTGTCATTTGGTTTCCAGTACAATATCTGGGTTAACTAAAGCCAGAGACGAACAATTACGTATTATTATATGATAGGTGTGACCAAGCAAAATCCATTGTAATATATGGACACTGGGGACAAACCTGTCCAGCAAGTCAGCAGCATGGCTCTATGCAGTTCCATTAAAGGTGTTTCAGTGAGAGGACTATGAACTGAAAACAAATTTATTGGAGAATTCACAACCTAAACCAATACCGACCAACCCACACATCCTGTCCATCTACAGCAGGCTTGATCTACAGTATGCTCTGTGGATTGATCTCATAAAAAAGCTACATTTCATTGTCACCCTGAAATAATAAAGTCCTTTTGATTAGATATACTGTACGTCTATAGTGCAAGCACAACGGCACACCAACAATATCATCATCTTGGGTGACAAGCAGTAATGAAGGTGGTGTTCTGCACTTTGCACGTAGCTCTAATTATACTATATTTAGAGATTCCCACTTCAAGTTATAACCGAAAAACAGCACCGACTGATCGGCTTGCACTTTTGGTTAAAATCTTTAAACACCGGAAATGAAGCATCTTTTCCTATTAAATTCCTCCTCTTGTGGCGCCCCGTTCAGAGGTAGGAGACAAAGGCATCACGGGGGAGTATGGAAAATAAAGAAGTGCCCTGATCAACACCAAATTCAAATGCATGTCAATATTTCCCTTCAAACAGAAAGGGTTCCACAACTCTCACCAATTAAATCAATATTGAGTACAGTATTTGAGGTTGCCTATGTTGCCAAGGTTGGCAACTGGTGCTACCTATGTGCTAAGATCATGGGTATTTCTCAGAAAGGACAGCAGTTGGAAAGATAACGGTTATCCCAAAAAAGAAGCACAATATTTTCCTTTCTTCATTGTTAACACTGTTAAACACTCATTTTAAAAATAAAATGAAGACACAGGTAAACCAAAAAAATAAACAGATTTGAAATACACATGAAAACCGGAATCCCCAACTATACTCCATCTTTTTAGGGAAATGCCACAAAAGGTTAGTCGAGTAGGATTAGATACATTAAATAGAACTTTACAGCAAGGCCCCGCTTCTCGGCGATCCGACGGTACCGAGAAGGGGGCCGCCATGTCCGCGCATGCGCAAAACGAGCCAGTCAAAGGTCACGCATGCGAAGAATGTTCTTTTTGCCGATGTTGCGCATGCCGGTCTGCGCATGCGCACATAACGAAAATCGCCGGTTCCGCTTTCCGGCGATTTTCGCTTTGTGGCGGGTCCTTAGAACGGAAACCCGCCGCATGACTGGGGCCCTCCTGTATAAGACTTTGGAGCTGTTATTGGGTACTTATATTGTTAAATAGTAATTATTCATATAAAAAAAATGCTCCAGTCTCTTTTTTTTACCTTCACCACCTACATTGTGTTGCTCCCCATAGCTTTTACTTGTCCTTGTACTAGAACAACTTAACTATAGCAATGCACAATGGTAAGGATGGTGTACAAATCTTGTCCCTTTATGGATCATTAAAAACAGTTTTTTTACCATCATTACGCCATAATTCATAACAAATGGTCAATCGAATTATACCCAAATTCTGATGCAATTCTCACGAAAACCATGTACACAATTATTCTCCCAAAGAACAGATATCCTTTAATTTAAACTTGAATAATTCCCTGAAAAAGAAAAACAAAACCAGTGGATGATTGGAAATGTGGTAAAAATGAAAATGGGATGCAAGTGTTACTTAAAAGGAAAACATATTTATATTTTATACTAACCCCAATATAACCCAAAGATATGATAAAATCTGTTGCCAACGTAAGGGCGATTACTCACATCCGTGATTTGATGGGAAAAGTTTAGGCAGAACCTTTTTACATTTGTAATAAGAGCCTATTCTTTCCATACATAAACCTGACATACACGTTTATCATTTTATTCATATATAATTTTTTTGATTTTTATATGGCACTACGATATTCCACAGCACAGTAAAATGGGATATAGGAAATATACAATAATATAATATAAAAGAAACTACAACAAGGCATCCATCATAAGCTTAGATGAGCGGGTAAAGCTGTGGTTCTCAGCCAGGTTCCATGATAAAATGGATGTGCGCCCTAAAAGAATTCACTTATATGCACACCAACCTAATGTAAAAATTAACTTTTAATAAGTATCTTAAAACATATATTACCAAAGTAATGTACAATGTGGATTAAAAATATATTAAATCAGAAATATCTGGCATCCGTGTCTTTAATTATTAGATCGTGCTGTCCCAGATATCCACTAGGTATTGATGGGATACTGAAGACAGAGGATGCTAGGAGTCAGGGTGTTAACCCCTCTGGAGCAACGATGAGACCCAGTAGTGATAATATATAATTGTTCACAGATAGAGCTTCCTTGCTAGTTAGACCAGTGCTACGCACTGCAATAAGGGCCCTGGTGTATTGAAGTGCAAGTGCCTGGATAGTGAAGTTAACACATATAGTGTTATGATAGTACAGATACTGCAACATACAACCACCAGACTCAGAAGTGCTGGGGTAAATAGCACAAAGATAATTGTGAAGGCACCTCACATAGTTTGTGTGTTTGCTTTCCTTGCACTCTGTGAAAATAAATAAATAAACAACTATCTGTTAGGGTCTACAAAGTTAGAACCAGAGACTACAGACACTGCATTAAAACAGCTCCAAGTAGGAGACTGACAACATTGCGCGTCCAACGCGCGTTTCCCTCCAGCAAAGGAGCTTCTTCAGGGACAAATTTGTAGTCTCCTGGTTCTAACTTTGTAGACCCTAACACTGTTTTAGAAGCATTATAAGAGCAAAACAGAAACAGCAAATGGTATGCCAATTAAAGATCTGTCAGTCTCAACCCATTGCAACTCTTAGGCCGAGCTCATACACTCCGCTTGTTTGCGAGACTGCGAGCTCTTGCAGCAGTAGCACACGCTATCTGTGCGCATAGTGTAGGAGGCTATTGGGGGGGGTGGCCATGACGTCACTGAGCTGGTTCGCCGTGATTGGCCAAACCGCTCACGTGACACGGCTGCCGCTTGAAAAGACTAATTTCTTGTCTTTTCAAAACACGCTCGGTCCGTCGTGCGCGCACTAGGAGCGACCTCAAGGGATCATGCACGCGCGCCACAGTATGATCTCGGCCTTAGATCTAGAACAGTGGTTTAAAATACATGGTCATTTTGTTGCAGAAAGCTTCATTGTATTACCTCAAGCCATACACTATGATTAGCAACTGTGCAACTACACAAGAATGGCTTTTACTTGATCATCGTCATGACACACAGAATGAAGTAAATATCATTAGTCAAACTGAACAAATACAACTTCATCTAAACCAGGATACTGATGCAATTGATCATATACTGTAGGAGAATGGCATGATATATGGTCCAGTACTCATTGGCGACTTTACTCAAACTTATCAAATATGATGTAGAAAAACAGATCTAAAAAATTCTACATAATGTAAGCAAAATAGTCTTTGAAATAAACTATGTAAATGTAGCACCGTACATATCCACTGCAGCATCAGCTGTATAAGTGTGACGATTTAACAAACATTTAAAGCTGCAGTTCAGTCAATATCCTGCATGTGTGTTTTTTTTAATAAATCAGTTCTGTAGTAAGAAAAAATACTTTTAGCATTTTCTGTTTTTAAAAAAACAACTTTGAAAGACCAATTTTCTTGTATTCTATTTTAACAGCCATTTGCTAAGGCACCACCCCTTCATGTCCTGTCACAAGCCCTGGAACACCCCTTTGTCAGCACTGCCCTCCCTCTAGCACATGTCAGTGCAGGAGTGCTAATGAATATTCATGCGCTTCCACTGACAGACAAGCAGAATATAAACAGATCCCTTCACTAATTATGTCACCAAATTTCGACCTATCAATACATGGAGAACGAATTGACCTGCAGCTATACAGCTCTTTAGGTAATTAGAGATTGCCCACATGAAACTATTGAAGTAAAAAAATTAAAAAAAAAAAAAAAAAAAATAGACTGAACTGCAGCTTTAAATATTGGGTACAACAAAGCTGATTCTCTCCTGAATTCCAGCACAGAAACTACACTGGAAGATGTATGCTGCAAGCTTGAGTGCGTACCCAGCAACTGTAAACTAGCCCTGCCGCTGCAGTCTTTAAAATGATCACGTTTCATCTGCAGCTAGAGTCCTGCGGAATAGCCTGTGACTTAATATCCCAGTCCGTATAATTATAAGCAAAAGGCAGCCCAATGGAACGCAACTACATGGGGTGGCAACGCAGTGTGGGAAGCAGAGGAACACTTTCAGCTGACCACAACTCTCTCTGACAACTCACCACCACGCTTAAAATAACTCAAACTGTTTATGCATCACACTGCAATACTGCTGATCGGGACCCCATCACACTAAAACCATCATTGAAGTTGATGTGTTTCCATGCAATAGTGACACAATGGGGAATGGAAGTCCATTGGAGTTTCTGTGCAATAGTGCACCACCAGGCACTAATAGAAGTTTAACAAATAATAATCCCCAATCTTTCTGGAAAAATGCAAAATGAAAGAACCAAGTGCCAATCAAAGAGAATCACTGTAATACAGTAGAGTAACAGAGGAAAACAGCTCACCTGCAATTCCTTTTATAAAACATGGGGTAAGATGCATCAACGGAAAGAAAGTGCAAATAAACGTTTGTTTGAGAGATATATATACAGTGGTTGACAAATCACCAAAAAATCTACTCGCCACCTAGTACCAAACGTGTGCTGCTTGGGCCAATATTTACTCGCCCGGGGGTTAAATCCACTCGCCCGGGGCGAGCAAATGTATAGGTTTGTCGAACACTGTGTATATATATATATATATATATATATATATATATATATATATATATATATATATATATATATATATATATATATATATATATTCCAATCTGTGCGGCATGCACATCCTCCCTAACTCCTATTGTCACTCCCCAATCACAAGGCGACACAAACGGCGCGAAACCTGGGAGAGTCAATGCAGAGGCGCAAGATAAAGAAAATGAAAGACAATTTTGGTCCAAATTTGCCATGATACATCAACCCCATGTGAACTTGCCTGTTCAAGAATAATATCTGCTCTAGTGGTTATGACTGTATTTACTGTGACAGAAGTAGGGGGAAGTTGCAAAGCAAAGAGATGACTTGCAGAGTAGAAAACATCATTGCAAGTTCTCTCAGTCACTCATCTCAGATCAATATTGTAATGACCCTCCAGATTTATTTTTGGAAAACAAAAAAAAAAAACAAACAAAAAAACTAATCAATATGCATTTTACTGGGTTTCCTTCTCAATTTTTAATCAGAGTCCATTCAATAAGCAAATATGCTCTACAATAAAAGCCCATCAAGCTTTACCACAATATGTAGTCACATTATAGACCTCCTTATAATATCCAACATGTTCAAATCTAGCACCTTTATGGAGTTATGTGAAGTCGTTGAAGTGTATTCTGTAATGGATTAGTGCAGATGTAAGAAACGCCTGTCATGTTAGTCCCTTCAGTGGTGATATTCTGTAACACCAGTCCAGGAGACCGATGCACGGAAATGGCTGTGCTGTCTATGCCAAGAAAGCTCGTCCACTCCATTTTAATTAAACTCTTTAGGGAATTAAAAAATATACACACCGGAAATAGAGTCAGAATTTATTTTTCTTTAATCAAAAAGAAATCTGGATCTGCTTTGGCTACATTTCTGCCTTTCAATCAAACTGTGTTACCACAATGGTTCCTCTTAATTGCAAAATATCACTTTCTAGCAGCAATGTTCCTGTTAGCTGCATAGAGATGTAGGAAGGTGCATTCCCACAACTGGGAGCTGCAAAGCCACGTACACAATATGACTAATTACATTTGTAGCGTATTATAAGTGGCTAAGGAGACTGAATTCTACAACACTGTTGCATACATATCATCAACCCAATTTCAAAGTTGATATTTACAACATTATACCATAGAGCACGGGTGCGCAATCTCCATCCTTACTATGGCTCCGGCGTTCTGACATCATGTGACCCTGCGTTGCCATGACGACATGTCGCCAGAAGCCGTGTGAGCCAAGGTAAAGGATCTTACAGAGGTCTTCGCCGCTCCCCCGGAATTGGATTTAAATGCCTTCGGGAAGAGTGCGGGGCCTCTAAGTACACGCGCTCCCCAGAAAATCTCACACCCCCCAGTTTGCACACCTCTGCTCTATAGCAGGGGTGCACAAACGGGGAGCGCCGCGGTTACAGAGGCCCCGCGCTTCCCAGAAGGCATTTACATTAAATGCAGCGGATCGCACAAGACTGGTGTAAATTCCCTTACCTTGTCTTCCAGCGACACGCCGCCATGGCACCGTGACGTCATTTGATCCCTGAGCCAAGGTAAGGGGGGGGGGGGCAAAATGCAGGGGGGCTCAGGGAGAAAGGTTTGCACACCACTGCTATAGCGCTTTCTGTGTGTGATTCTCCACAAATCTGTCCTAAATCATTTGCTTTACATTAGATAAGACTTCCTTGATTTATTTATTTTTAGCAAAGAAAAAATTGTGCATCCAAAACAATAGGTGCATTGTATTTTTTAGGTTAGCTCTAAACTGGAATGTCTAATTACCTGTGATTTGTCCTATTCAAATTTGAGTACTTGGGGATTATTCATTAAACTGTCACTGTGCCGATGGAGAAACGCCCATTGACTTCTCCTAGTGCTCTGTTCAGCACAATCGCAGTTTGATGAATAATCCCAAATCTTACACGGAAAGGCAGGCATCATACACTTGCACATAATGTAATTTTGTAGGTTAAATATCTCAAAATAGGGGGGGGGGAGGGGAATTCACCTATTGTGAAAAGTCAAAGCTTTGGGATGTGCCCCTTTTCCGCTGTTTTCTAATGAGAGTTGGGACTTAATCTACGTTTTTTAGAAAGTTAGTGCACAAAACCTACTTATCTAAATTAGACACTTTGAGCACCTTACACAGACCAATACAGTTAATTGTCAGCCTGTTCGCGGTACAAAGTTATAAGCTTTAGGTAATTGTAATGTTAAGGAGATACTAGGCTGCTATACAAGAGTGTTTTTCCTACAATGCCTCTGTGATTGGCAATATTGCAGCATAATGAATGAGGCCCGTAATGTTTATTATGCAACAAGGAAGCCGGGTAACAATGCCACACTTAATGGCAGGAAACATTACAGATTTTTAGAGAACAGCTACTTGATGCATATGCCTAAAAACCATTGCCAGTCTCAACCAGGCAACGTGCAGACATCTCTTCATCATCTCGTGTTCATGCCACATTTCTTATCAATTTAACTTCCAACCTTAACAACAGACCTTTACCAAGCAGATCATCTGTTTAGTCAAATAAAAGAAATGTTGCAATCTCCAAACAAGCCATGATTTCCCAAAACATCTACAGTACTAGACATCTCAGCAGAATTAATAAGTATTTGTCAGAGGCACAGCAGATCAAGGTTCAGAGGACGATATATGAATAAGATGAAGGTCACTGACAATACTCAGCTGCTCAGTAGGCATCAGGTATAAAGGGCAGGCACATTTTTAACACCCACTATAGGTATTTTAGTTTGCATAAGAGTGAAAATTATGGGCGTCACACCTCTTTTGATGAGGAAATGAATTATCCTTAAACAGGCCATGCCCGATTTCTGCAAAACACTGCACAGATGAAGAACTTCCACCTCTGGCAGCTATTAGTTAGGAGTGTGAAACTTTCATGTACAAAACCTAGGCTACACACAGACAATGATCAGATACAGTCAGCCAGCCAACCACTGAGGAGCACACTTCTGACAGATGCCGAGCCTCCCCAGTCACTGTTCGTCCATTCCTATTTCTGCTTCTTCTAATGGCAGCACCAACTAAGTAATAGATAGTTAAAAGTGCAGTAAAACTGGACTAGACTATTGAGTGGATAGGCAGAGAAACCATTATTTTAAGCCAATAAAGAAAAATCAACAGTTCAGTCCCATCACTTTATATCATTATTAGTCGAGCAGTGATATGGTGAGGTTATCAGAACGTATAGAACCACACAGAGCGATGGGCTGATGCTTGCAAACGCCACTTTCTTAACCCTTTCTGTGCTGGACAGCTCTACAACACATTCCATAGCAATGCTTTGTATGCCATCTGAATGTGAAGATGGTTTAGGGATTCAATCAGTTTCCATCTCCTTTATATAGCGACTTTAGCACCTATTCTTCCCGGTTCTCGTTATTCTACTCAAAGCCAAGAAATTGGAGACAAGCTGGACTTATCTTAATGTGTATATAATTTACAGGATTCTATTTTTTCCCATCCCAGCTATTGGGTTGTTGGATGAGGTCAGCACTTTGTACTTCTCTAATTTCTCCAACTTCCTGAATCCCAAAGACCTATTGCTCAGTTGGAAAAAGAGCAATGACTTAATTTGTGATGCTAGAACCTCCACCTATTTTCTCCCTTTGAATCAGGCAGAATTGCTCCCTCGTGCCAACAGAGAAAACATTTACCACCGGCAGTCCAAAAAAAAAAAAAACCCTTATGGAAATTCTGAATGGTTGGCATGTTACTCTACAAGAGATAAAGTGTACCAATAAAACAGTAGGCGCCATCTACAAGATCAGGTGTTAATAAACTTTATCTTACAGTAATGGGTTTAAACAAATGCAAGGATCTTAATATGAAACAAATGAAGTAAAACTTTTAGACACTCCTGTTAGATTCCACTCTAGATCGGATGTATTTGCAGTTAATGGAATTGCCAAGCCTGTGCCTCAGTGCATTTATAACCCTCCCCCCCCCCCCCACTTCACTTTATTTACACCAATCCAAAAAACAAAGTAGTTACATAACAGTCTATCCCCTCATAATAGTAGTAACCAAACTGTCTTATCCCAGCTTATTTCCACTAGCTCACAACTGCTGCTCAACAGTGACGTGCACTGCAAACTGAAGGGACATTGTGATCGAATATAGTTTCCTCTGTTCCACTTCCATATACTTACTACTTTTTTCCTCCATCATGCGCTCCTGTATTCATTTTTAATACCACCACTATGCTACCTCCCTTTTTGCCTTCCACTTTAATAAACTAATGATTAAAATTACCTCAAAGTATCCCACCCCCAAGATCTATTTAATGACCCCTTATCCCTTTCACTGCCAGAGGCGGTCAATGCATTGCAGGTCCCCTCTGGCACAGAAAGTGTAAACATGGCACTACCCAAATTAGCCAATAGCAATCTATCCACAATTATTCAGAATTGTTACATCTGCCGATTACACAAACATGTTAATGTTATGATCCCTACTACAATAGCTGGTGGACAGACAGCCTTATGAAAGACCTAGCCAACATGTACAGGGCTGATCTCATTTACAGTTCATAAATGACACCTCCCCAGCCGGGATACAGACAGAAATAGTGGCGAGACCAGGGGTACTAGTAACCACAAACATTTCTTGTTGAGGGAAGATTGAAGAGATTCAACGGTTCTGAAATGTTAGTCTGGGCCTCTCACCCCTCTCCTGTAATTCTCGTAACTCTCTTATAATCTTATGTCCCCGCGTTATCTTTTGTTTGCATCACACTCAGGTTGTTTGGTGTCGGCAACCTGAGGAGTCAAAGCAGGAATAAAGGAGTACACCCACTAACCACTGCAGCTTTGTAATGTGTTCCTAAACCCTCCGAGGGATAACATATTAAAGCAACAATCCCCCCTAGAAGTCTTCATGAGTTTTACTCAATGTTAGTATCTTGCCCACTGAACATGTTCTGTTAACCTGTTGCCTGCTGAACATGCCCATGTTAACCTTTACACTGTAATGAGTTGTGGGGAGAGCTCCATTTTAACCTCCCTGACACTTAACTGCTGCAGTGCCCCAATGACATACGGTGTACATCAATAAAAGTGCCACCCTAGGTGCCCTTAGGACGTACACCGTACGTCATCAGCCTCGGTTCGTTTTTATGGGGCTGTACACTTTTGGCGCTCCAGGTGGAGTACCACACTGATGGGGCGATTTTGCCGCCTTCTTGTTATAGCCAGCCCGATGGCCGGAAATCATCCAGCATCACGTGATCGCTCCCAAGATCCGTGATCGACTATGGAGGGGGCACATCATCCCGGCACTGAAAGGGTTAATATTTCAACCGCTTCTATCTCCTGAACCAAGCCTCACATTTATATGGAAAAAATAAATAAAATAAGAGACCTGAAATAAGTAAAAACGACAGACTGTTGTTTTAAAATGGATCTGAATCATTGAATCCAATGTACCAGTTTTAATCTGAGTTACAAGAAATCCCTGTGAATATCCTCTTATGCTGTCCGGGTCATGATCAGTCTGTTCATGTGAAAAATCCCTAAACCTCTCTGATTATATACTTTTATTATGGAGACAAGCGAGATCCCCGGGCATCAGGGACAACAAAAGTGACATGTTAATGTCACACAGCTGAAGTCTGTATTCTCTGCACCGCATTTTTTTCCTTTCCAATGCCATCTCTCCATGGCCCTTATGCCCCTCATCCTCCCCTCTACTTCAGGTTCTTTCTGTGCCCCTTAACAGGGTGGGTCCAAAGAGAATCCCAAAAAGTTCCTATATCTAGCACTTGCTGTGGCAAATAGTAGGAGAGTGATTTACTCCATGGGATATAAATATATTTTTGTGCCCCCCCCCCCCCCATCCCCTACCCCCAACACTGTTCAGTCCATCTTCTCCCCTCCTCTGCCCCAAAGTTCACCTCTCTACCCTCTCCTACTTTTCTCTCCCACTATGCACCCTCACCCCCTATCCCCACCTCTCCCTTTACCCCTGACCACCTCTCCCTTTACCCCCTGACCACCTCTCCCTTTACCCCCTGACCACCTCTCCCTTTACCCCCTGACCACCTCTCCCTTTACCCCCCACCTCCATACCCACCTCTCCCTTTATCCCCCCACCTCCTTCCACAGCTCCCCCACCTCACCAACCTCCACCCATACCTCCCCCCCCCCCCCCCTCACCTCCAGCTTGTGGTTGATCTGGAACACGGTCTGCGCTTTATGACACAGCTGCGCGAAGCACGAGCTCAGGCTGGTCATCTTCTGCCGGCCCTCGTACGTGATGTCCGCCTGATCCGGGTCGATCTCGCCCAGCAGCAGGTCCACATCCACAAACGCCTTGTCAAACTCCTTCTCCAGCACCTCCAGCCAGCGGAACATGGACATGCCGGGACCCGGGGATGAGGAGGAAGAGGAGGCCGGGGCGGCCGAGCACGGAACCCCCGACATGACTGACCAACGGACACAGCGCGAGAGGAGGTGACAGCGTCACTCAGTCACCACGTGACCGCCGCACGGATCCCCCGCTGATTGGCGGAGACAGGGGGGACTGAATGAACCTCTTTATTGGCCGTTTAGAAACAGACGACGAGGGGCGCCGGAGAAGGAGGAAGCGTTCTGATTGGCGGAGGGACAGAAGGAGGGCGGGGCTTGTTGTGACCGGTAGTAGGTCCGTTCAGACGGCAGGGTGTTGGCTGTGGGGTAGTAAGTGCAGGTTCATGGCTTGTCTCTCGGCTCTCTTCCTCGCGGGCCTGCGCTCTTCCTCGCGGGCTTGTCGCATTGAAGCGTCTCTGTGTCCGGGTGACGCGTCTCGCTGACCTGATGACCATGGTGTATAGGTGATCAGCTGCTCGTGCCTGCCACAACGGACAAGCTGAGGAAGGCATGAGTAAGCGATCTCCGAATGGACAATGGGTTGCAGCAAGATGTAGTCACGTGATTGATCTTAGCCACTGACAGATCACGTGCTGCCTGCAACTCTATACACATTATTATTATTATTATTACTGAAAATAAGGGTGGCAAATATATTGATGCTAATCTTTGCATTTTTTACTTCACTTTTGCTTGTGTAAGTATTTGGGGGATGCAGTAAAGAGTTAAATCATCATTTTTTTTTTTTGAGTGAAAGCACGCCTCCAACTTAAGGCTGAGTCCATGCTCCCTGCTTGCTCGCTGAGGCTCAGGGAAAGCGGGTGCTTTCCCTGGCCTTGCGGTTGCTTACCGCACGCGCCGTCAGGGGGCGGGTGCGTCACTGGCCAGTGACGTCACGGAGCTGGCTCGCCCTCATTGGGCGAACCGCTCACGTGACCGGCCTGTCGCGCCGGCAAGCGGGGGAATTTAAAATTCCCCTAAGACCTGCGCTTCCGCAAGCGCGCGGAAACGCAGGTGAGCCCCTACTAAAGCCGCTCTAATTGCTACTGTAGGGGCTCAGTGCTGAGCGGGAGCGCGCGTCAGCCAGCAAGCAGTAAACATGGCCGAGGCCTAAGAGAGCACCGAAATACTGTATAGCCTGTTTAAGAACAAACTAAAACTATATCAAATGAATTTTGTTAGAGCGTAAAAGCCATAAGGAAGAAAAGTCTTAGTCTGCCCTTATAGTGACGGCGATGCGACATGCATTGCATTGCAAATGCATTGCCGCCGTCGCGTGCGCGTATAGTAAGCGCGATGGATTGGTCGCAATCGCTGGAAGTCCTCTCTATTTGATTTTTCCAGCATCCCCAGCCTGATGTCACCGGTGTGTCGCCGGCACTATAAGCGCAGCCTTACACTGTGCACGAAACTGTGATACAGTTGATATACACCTAAGCTCTGAAGGTTTTAATAATTGAAAACGAGACTCAAATACATAATCAATATGATTAAAGTTATTTAATTTTGTTTTCTAATTAGGGGTCACTTAGTACAGTCTTTTGGCATTTCCGATCTGCTGACACACACAGGTTTTAATGATATCCCTGCTTCAGCACAGGTGGTTCAATCAGTGTCTCACTCGAAGACTGAAGCAGGGATATCCTTAAAACCTGAACTGTTGTTGGCCCTTGAGGACTGGAGTTTGTCACCCCTGCTCTATGCCGACACTCAAAAATAAAAATAAAAACAAGCGGATCTCCAATGCAAATTACATAAAAAGTGCTGGAAATAGTCTCTGATTTAAAAAAAAAGAGACTGTCAAGTCTCTGACAATGATGGGTTAACCTGGGACATGGCGAATGTTAGAAAGCGAGACACAAACATAACTTTAGATATTCGTCTTTTAGATTTCTCAGGAGCCTTTCTCTTTATTTGTGGATGCAAAAATCGGTTGCGGTGGCTGATACGTTACAAGAAAATTCATGTACAAGCCAACAAACAATACTTTACATTTTAATACATCATTTGTGTACTTTAAATGAATGAACATTTGCCCTGCTCTCATAAAGCACCTGCTTTGAGAATAAACAAATAGTAGCAGACCTCAGGCATTGTCTGATTTGTGTACCAGAGGTACTGGATGTAATTAAGTAGTATTTGAAAAGGTAAATGGATACTAAATAGCAGCACAGCTATCTTAATATTTACAGGTGCCTACGTGAATTATATTTGTTTGAGTTAAAAGCTGTATCGGAAGTATTCATCACATAAGTTGTTAGATGTATGTAGTTTGAGATACCCTTTTTTTTTTTTTTTTGGACCAATATAAAAGTAATACAGAAGTGTTTTTATACTGTGCTTTCAAAACGTCAATTTTTTTGGGGGTTGTATGAATGAAGGGGAGACGTGTGAAACGTGGCAAGCTCTGTACATGGTAGTAAGAGTGGCTTAAAAAGTAGTGGTACTGTGGCTGATTAAAAAAAAACAATTTAATCATACTTGGGGGGGAAGTTGTTTCATTTTGGTATTGTATGTCTTTGTCTTTATTATAAATAAACTGGAGTGAAGATAGGCACTGTAGCAAAAAAAGTTATTTAATGAAACATAAAAATATCCAAACAGGGCTGACGTTTTGGTCCATAGATTAGATCTTTATCTGGGCTGATTTTATGTTTCAGTAAATAACTGTTGAAGTGAAACCTCTTTAGTGGCACCTAGTTATGATGGGGCAAAACTGGAGAGATGGAGACGAAATGTGAAACGGAAGTGACGGCACGGCTTATCGCCGCCGGCGCGCTCCCCCCTCACGGCCGATGACATCCGGCGCCGCTCCTAACGGCCGCCGTTCCCCGCCCGCTGCCCTGCCGCGCATGCGCAGTTGTGATGGCGCCGCGTCATGCCAGCTTCAGCTTCTCTTCCGCCCACTCCCCCGGCTGATCAATGATTGTCGGTTTCGTGGTTACACTGCGCATGCGCCGCTGGGCTCACACGAGGACAGGCAGCAAGGGGCGCTGCTCAGAAGCCGCCAAGCTCTGTGCTGCTATAGTCTGGCGCCGCTCCTAACGCCCTCCATTCCCCCCACACGTAGTAGTACAGCCCTCTACAAATAGAAAGCAGGCGGACGTTACAACGGCAGCGACTTTTTAACACCTTGTCACAGAGGGGTTAATCTGCCCTATTGTGGAGTGCCGGGGGATTAATCTGCCCTATTGTGGAGTGCCGGGGGATTAATCTGCCCTATTGTGGAGTGCTGGTGGTTAATCTGCCCCAATGTGGCTTGCTAGAGGTTAATATGCCCCAGTGTGGCGTGCTAGAGGTTAATCTGCCCAGTGTGGAGAGCTGGTGGTTAATCTGCCCTAGTGTGGCATTCTAGGGGTTAATCTGCCCCAGTGTGGCGTGCTGGGGGTGGAGGGACAGGACACAGAGACATACACACCACACAGAGAGAGAGAGAGACATACACTGACCTCATGCACAATGACACACACACGCTGACTGACACACATACATACACTGACTGACACACGTGCACGCTGAATGACACATACACTGAATGACACACATACACTGACTGACACAGACACACACATTCACACACACACGAGGAATTCACAGTTATGCACAGAAATAAAATTACGTTCAAAATAATAATAATAATAATAATAATAATATGTTGCTGACAACACACAAAGAAGTTTCACTTACTATGCGCGTGCACAGCACACACAGCTTTTTTTGTATTATAGTCCCCAGATATACTCTAATTTATCTACCTTACTTTCTGCAGATTTGGAGAGGTTCTTGACATTTTGATGCTGGAGGCACTAACTTTTGCCGATATGTTTTGAATTTGTGATTTTTGTGAGTGCCAGGTCTTTCCACATTATTCCTATATTATAGTACAGAGAAGAATACAATAGTGCATGGTACATGAAGGTAAACATTGGGAGATAAGAGACTCTGCCCAGACAAACTTACTATGTATCTGGTGTTTTAGGTCCCAAGTGCGCGCCACACACCAGAGCACAGCCCTCTACGGGACCGGCCCCAGTAACTGCCTGCGCGCCCTGGCACAATGCGCAACCGCCTTGGCCAAGAGACAAGAATTTTGGTGCAGCAGCCGAGCATTGGCCACGGAAGCGGTTCAGCCAATGAGGGCGAACCAGCCTTGTGACGTCATGGCCGCTCCCCTGCCATGCTCCCCCCCCCCCCCCCCTGTCGGATCTCCTGCTCTCCACTGAAAGCACAACCACAGACCAGAGGTCACGGCTGGAACGGGTGCACGCGCCACCAGACGCTCCAGTGCGCGTGCAGCCCTGACCACTGGGGCCATAGCCTTAATACAGACAGATGGACACAATACCTGGAAGTACAATTTTTATGGAGCAAGGTCACGAGGGTAATTACATATGCAGGGAGTCACAAGATCACATTTCAGTGTTATGGAATTGCTTGACTGTCAAGGGGATCTTCATGCCTGACTTTAATATGGAGAGAGAGGGGGCTTAACACACTGAGAGTTTGGAATTTCCAGAGGTAGAGGTGAGGGATGAGAAAAACATTTCAGTGGTGGCAGAGCGCTAGAGACACACAGGAAAGGGAAAAGACTGCGGAGGCGAGCAGGCACATAGAAAGCAGAGGAGTGAAGGGCCGTGAGAGGCGGAGAATTGTTTAAGTGACATTGGGAAGAAGATACAGGGATTTGAGGAGGGGAGACAGATCTCGGTGTGTTCTATTTTAGCTCTATACTGCCACCCTGTGGAACTGTCCAAATGAATGCGTACAATATATATGTAGGCTTGATTAACTGGATTTCTTCCTATTATTTTTTTTTATTATTATTCAACCCTGCAGGTTATGTACAGTAGTACTGGCACACACAGCTCAGACACTTGGATCCCAACACCCCAAGCTGTTCCACAGTATGCACAGCCAGGACTATGTGTCTATGTAAATAAATCATTTATGTTTGTTGATGTTGCCTTTTTTTTTTTTAGTCAAATTTTATTGCAAGGTTTCAAATAATAACAAAAAAAGGGTACACAAAGCATAAAGGGATAGTACAAAAGGGGGAAAACAAAATAAGATAGAGGTCTGACAAACCTACCAACAGAATAGGTATATGTGGTCACAGAAAATACCTATTATTAGGTCGAGACGTAGTGCGGTAAACAGTTATAAGCGGGGCCTTGAAATATTAATGGCTTGGCTGAAAGAGACTCGAGAGATGACATCCATGTTTTCATAATAAATTGTTTGTTCTTGTATAGCGCTGACAGTGTGCAGTACATATAATTTTTGCAGGGTCCTTGCCCCATACAGCTTACAATGTATATTTTTGGTGCTTGAGGGGCAGGGAGGTGAAGTGACTTGCCCAAGGTCACAAGGAACTGGGATTTGAACCAGGCTCTCCTGCTTTACGCTGATGGTTATTGTGAGAGTTAGCGCCTTCACTCACTGAGCCGCTCCTTCAGCCCTGAGCTTATTATATCATCTCTGCTAACACATTTGATGCTATGGAGGACATCACGAGAGGTCAGTCTGATATACCGGAGGGTCTCGAAGTTCCAGAGGGACGCCTCTTCACCGCACCAGGCTATCGCCGAAAGGTATTAGAATTCATCTAAAACCTCCGGTCATCCAGGTACAAGGAGAACTATTGATCTTCTGGAAAGGACGTTTTGGTGGCCAGGGATGCCTAAGGACATAAAGGCATTCGTCACCGCATGTACTACTTGTGCCCAGAACAAAACTCCCCGTAACAGACCTCCAGGGTTGCTGCAACCTCTCGATTCCGGATCATCCATGGACTCATCTCTCCATGGATTTCATCGTGGAACTATCTATATCCAAAGATAGGAATACCATCCTGGTGGTGGTCGACCGATTTTCTAAGCAGGCCCATTTAATTCCCCTCAAGGGTCTACCCAATACCCTCAAACTATCTGAAATGTTTATCAAGGAGGTGTTCCAACTTCATGGCATCCCCCAAGTCATTGTGTCAGATCGAGGCCCACAATTTATCTCAAAGTTCTGGCGGGCCTTCTGCAGACAACTAGGGATCTCCCTTCACTTTTCTTCCAGCTATCATCCTCAGACTAATGGTCAGACGGAACGGACGAATCAATCACTGGAACAGTTCATCTGCTGCTTCATTTCCGATACCCAGGACAACTGGGCAGATCTCTTGCCATAGGCCGAATTCTCTCATAACCTACGTAATGAGTCGACTCAGGACTCACCATTCTTTTCTAACTTTGGCTTCCGTCCCTCAGCTCTTCCTACTGCAGGACCTGGATCCGGGGTACCAGCAGCGGATAATAGGATTCTGCAACTTCAAAAGTCATGGAGAAAGATTCAGGAGAATCTCAGAAAGGCAGTCTCCATGCAGAAGAAGCAGGCCGACCGGCATCGTCGTGAAGCACCTACCTAGAATCCGGGGCAAAAGGTACAGCTGTCCACCAAGAACATCCGGCTGAAGGTTCCTACAGCAAATTTGGCACCTCGATATATTGGCCCATTCCCTGTCATAGAGCCGGTCAACCTGGTGGCCTACCGGTTAAGGTTGTCAGCTTCCATGAAAATTACTTCAGTTTTCCATACATCCCTACTCAAACCCTTCATCCAGGATACCCAGTTCCCTGCCTCGATGTCTCCTTCTGAGCCTCTCCTGGTTGAAGGCCAGCAGGAATTCGAGGTCCAGACCATTCTTCATTCCAGGATTTCCAGAGGAAAATTACAGTACCTGCTCCATTGGAGGGGCTTCGGCCCTGAGGAGCATTTGTGGATCTCCAGGGATCAACTACATGCCCCTAGGCTCGTTCGGGCCATCCATCGAAGGTTGCCCTCCAAGCCATCCCTGGGACGCCCGGAGGTCGCCCCTGAAAGGGAGTACTGTGAGGATTGGACCTCGGTCCTGCCTCCGTGACGCGTCCCATGACAAATTGAGTGACGCTCCTCGCAAGCACTGCAATACTCCTGCCGGGACCGGACCTAGGCTCCACCCCCGTGCCGTGATGCAACAGAGGACGCTCCTGTCTCCGCTACACGTCGGCGTCACACGACCAGAAACACTTGAGGGGTTAATGCTAACATTAATTACTCCACCCCTGCCTATCAGTACACAGTTTACCTGTAATGACTCACTGCCTGCAGCCTTCCCATTGGCTCTTTGTTCTTTACATGCTCAGTCAGCCCATAGGCAAATTGGCTGAAGATAAACTACTGTTTATATTTCAAGTGCTTGCCTAAAGCATCCCTGCCCTGCTGTTCTGTGCGTTCTGTCTTGCTCTCTTGTACCTTTGACCTCAGCTTGTACCCGGACCTGTGCCTTCTCTGACCCCTGGACCTCAGCTACGCACAATGACCATTCTGACCTCTCTACTCCTGAACCCCGGCTACGCACAACGACCATCCGATTTCTCCAATCCTAGACCACGGCGAGTATCACGACTATTCTGACCTCTCCTATCCGGGCGCAGTTGTTGGTTGGTGTTCTATAACATCCCCACCTCAGCCCTGCGGTCCCGGCCTGTTTGTAGTGGGCACTCGTTACAATACCTGACCAGGTCATCTACCAGGGCCTTTTTGTGTCGGCCCTCCATTGGTAGTCCATACCCTTCGCAGCAAGGTAGGATTAGTTCTTTGTTGTAACCATGACTTATAACTGGACACCATCATCTGGATCGGTCTTTCTGCAATGGTTGCTGAGGCAGTGGACAAGCTCTGAGGGTGACCTTGAGTGTCTTTGACACCCGGCCCTGCAGTCTTGAGGGTCGTGACCTATTCAGTCCGAACTGCTTTCGAGTTGTTCAGCCCTGAACCTGGTGATCCCACCGCTGCCATCAGAAAAGTCTGTCATGGGAAACCATGACTCTTTCACTGGATCAAGCACCAGACAGGACATAGAGATCAAATAAATGGGTGTTTATTTCGGCTGGGGCCAACATATGCAGCACAAAGTCACAACAGAGCTTATACTCAAAAACCTCAGAACAATACAGAAGGAATTCTAGTCGTCTAGGTTTCCAGTGCCATCGAAATGACTTCCCCGGAGCAGCTTCTACTTTTGCAGTAGGACCAGAGTCTCCAGGCAGCGCTGGGGGCAAGTTGCAACTTCAAATCTCCCACTCAGAGTGCAAGCAGCCTCGACTTTGGGTGTCTCTTGCACATCCTCAGAACCCGCCGTTTAGTCTATTTGCACGCCAGTCCAGGAGAGATCTCTGGTACTCAAACTGGCCGCTGGTTTTCTACAGTCCCCCTCTCCATAGAGAAACATGGAGAACGAGGCAGCGACCAATCACAGTCCTGATGCTGTGTGGTGAGTCAATCACAGCACAAGGGCTCACCTGTGTGGGCACAGCCAGACTGGGAGTGTGACGGGGAGGCTGAGGCAAGGAGGGCGGAATTATGAACCTACCAATGAGAACAGTGTATACCTCCCCCCTGTTCTCAGTGCCGGCTCGCTATCTCTTGATAAGATAGACACTTCTCTGTCAGACAATGGCTCCGCTCTTCGGACTACTGTCTCCCAGGTAGAAGCCCTGACTATCCCCATCCTTCATTGTGTCCAATCTCCCCGTGGATTCAGCACAACCCAGATTGCTGGGTGTGCAGGCTGGGTAAGTGGATTACCAGCCTCGCATGCCCTGGGAACAAAGAAATACATTTACAGTTAACATGACAAATTATACACTGAATAAAGTCTCTGCTATATCATCCTGGATGGCCCTCCGCCGCCTTAAACTCAACATGGCTAAAACAGAGCTCCTCATACTTCCTCCCAAACCTGGCCCTACTACCTCCTTCCACATTACTGTTGGAACTACAATCATTCACCCAGTAGCCCAAGCACGCTGCCTAGGGATCACGTTCGACTCCTCTCTCACATTCGCCCCTCACATTCAAAACATTTCTAAAACTTGTCGCTTTTTCCTCCGCAATATAACTAAGATACGCCCTTTCCTCTGTTGCTCGACTGCTAAAACTCTGACTCAGGCCCTCATTCTCTCCCGTCTTGATTACTGTAACCTCCTGCTGTCCGGCCTTCCTGCCTCTCACCTGTCTCCCCTACAATCTATCCTAAACGCTGCTGCCAGAATCACTCTACTCTTTCCTAGATCTGTCTCAGCATCTCCCCTCATGAAATCCCTCTCCTGGCTTCCGATCAAATCCCACATCTCACATTCCATTCTTCTCCTCACTTTTAAAGCTTTACACTCTTCTGCCCCTCCTTACATCTCATCCCTAATTTCTCGTTATGCACCATCCAGACTCTTGTGTTCTTCTCAAGGATGTCTTCTTTCTACCCCCTTTGTATCTAAAGCCCTCTCCCGCCTTAAACCTTTCTCACTTTCTGCCCCACACCTCTGGAATGCCCTTCCCCTCAGTACCCGACTAGCACCCTCTCTATCCACCTTTAAGACCCACCTTAAGACACACTTGCTTAAAGAAGCATATGAATAGCACTGTGGATATTCTGAACACGATACATAAAGCTTGGCCCCCTGCAGACGCACTTACCAGAACTCCCTCCTACTGTCTCTGTACATTCTACCTACCAATTAGACTGTAAGCTCCTCGGGGCAGGGACTCCTCTTCCGAAATGTTACTTTTATGTCAAAAGCACTTATTCCCATGATCTGTTATTTATATTATCTGTTATTTATTTGATTACCCCATGTATTACTACTGTGAAGCGCTATGTACATTAATGGCGCTATATAAATAAAGACATACAATACAATACAATGGCTATACACTCATGGCTTACACACTTTCCGTCCGCATGAGCCACAGGTAGATGGGTGTGCATCCATCAGACAGACTGGGGCCAGAGACCAGGCTTATCCTTTAATATGCTGGTCTCTGGGCTCCTACCATTTACAATGAGAAGTTTGGCCGACGAGAGAGAAATGAGTGGACAAATTTGTCTTATGTTGTATAGGTGGTAGCGACAAGTGGTGGTGATGGAGGTCGTGTTGGGCGAAGAGGAGGGAAGGGTCAAAGGTGACTCCAAGGTTGCGAGCATATTAATGAACAATTGGTTAACTGAGGAAGAAGTTCATAGGCGGTGTAAGAGATGTGTGCAGAGGTACATATGTTCTTTTTCCCTCCATGCTCCCCCTGGATTACAACTGCAGAGGTACATATAACAGAGACCGATTTGGGTGACATTATATCTTGGCTTTATTGAGCCTGTTCCTTTATCCAGGCAAAACATACAACAACAAACAAAATAACAAACCCCTATCCCTTTATAAGGGCTAACTTACTTCCCCAGACCCTATCTGCAGGACTGAAGGGATATTCCCATTACCAGTCTATCACCCCAAAGTCTCAGGAGGTACCTTAAGCAGGTGGCCCTCCATGTCAGTTTCTGGCAGGTTCCTGGGTCCTCTGTGTCCAGGAAATATAGGTGTCTGGATGTCTTGATCTCAGCACAGCATTTGTGCTCAAAACAGTGTCTGTGTGCAGGCTTCTCTGCTCTCCGGTCAGCCCAAATGTGAGCTAAGGAAAATCTCTTGTTTCTCACATCAGGCTTTTCTCAGAGTCCTAATCAGCCAGGTAGATTCTAGTTGATTGCTTGTGTGCAATTAACCAGCTTGCTGCTGTATTTAGAGGCAGTTTCTCTCAAACAGTGATAAGTCCCTGTTACAGGCGGCATGAAAAAAATTATGTAAATAAGGCACCTGGCCCAGATGGCATACATCCAAGAGTTCTCAAGGAGCTAAGTTAAGTAATAGGACTCCATTTCACAGGCTCAGTATATAATGTATACCCTGTTCATTTATGTAACTGTACTTGTAACCATGTATTATTTGTTTTACTCTGTGCCCAGGACATACTTGAAAACGAGAGGTAACTCTCAATGTATTACTTCCTGGTAAAATATTTTATAAATAAATAAAATAATAAACAAGATTGGTGTAAAGCAAATGTGTCTATATTTAAAAAGGGAGCTAGATCACAACCAGGGAATTACAGACCTGTAAGCCTGACTTCAATAATATGGAAACTACTTGAAGGTTTTATATGGGATAATATTCAGGAATACCTCCTGGAACATGGAAAACAAAATTATTAGTAATAGTCAGCATGGATTTATGAAGGATAGATCATGCCAAACTAACCTTATTTGTTTCTTTGAGGAGGAAAGTAGGAATTTAGGCCAGGGTAATGCAGTTGATGTGATCTACTTAGATTTTGCAAAGGCTTTTGATACGGTTCCACACGAGGTTGCTGTACAAAATAAAGGAAATTGGACTCAGTAAAAATATATGCACCTGGATTGAATACAGATTGAAGGATAGACAACAGAGGGTTGTCATAAATTGAACTTTTTCAGGTTGGGCTATGGTCGTGAGTGGAGTACCTCAGGAATCGGTACTGGGACCCCTGCTTTTTAACTTGTTTATTAATGACCTTGAGGTTGGCATCGAGAGCAAAGTCTCCATCTTTGCTGATGATACTACATTGTGTAAGGTAGTAGAATCAAGAGCAAGATGTAATTTCTCTCCAGAATGACTTGGAGAGACTGGAAACTTGGGCAGGTAAATGGCAGATGAGGTTTAATACAGGTAAATGTAAGGTTATGCATTTGGGAAGCAAGCATATACAGGCGACTTACAAATTAAATGGGGATAAATTGGGGTAATCCTTGATGGAATAGGATTTAGGAGTGCTTGTAGACAGCAGGCATAGCAATAGCCCCCAAAGTCATGCAGTAGCTGCAAAGGCAAACATGATTTATCTTGCATTAAATGGGAAATGGATGGAAGGGAAGTAAATATAATTATGCCCACAGTCTAAGACCACACCTTGAGTATGGAGTACAATTTTGGGCACCACTCCTTAGAAAATACATTATGGAACTAGAGAAAGTGCAGAGAAGAGCCACCAAATTAATAAAGGGGATGGACAATCTAACTTATGAGGAGAGGCAAGCTAAATTAGATATATTTACATTAGAAAAGAGGCGTCTAAGAGGGGATATAATAACTATATACAAATATATTCGGGGACAGTACAAGGAGCTTTCAAAAGAACTATTCATCCCAAGGGCAGTACTAAGGACTCTGGATCATCCCTTAAGGTTGGAGGAAAGGAGATTTCAAAGGAAAGGGTTCTTTACAGTAAGGGCAGTAACAATGTGGAAATCATTACCCATGGAGACTGTGATGGCAGATACAATGGATTTGTTAAAAAAAAAAAAAAGGTTGGACGTCTTTTTAGAAAGGAAAGGTCTACAGGGATATACCAAATAAGTAAACATGGGAAGAATGTTGATCCAGGGAATAATCCGATTGCCAATTCTTGGAGTCAGGAAGGAATTTATTTTTCCCCTTATGAGATATCATTGGATGATATGACACTGAGGTTTTTTGTTTGCCTTCCTCTGGATCAATAAGTAAGTATATATATAGGATAAAGTATTTGTTGTCTAAATTTAGCAAAGGTTGAACTTGATGGATGCAAGTCTTTTTTGAACCTCATCTCCTATGTAATTATACACGCAGATACCCAGTAAGCTCATATAAACTCCAAAAACAGTTAGTGTTAGGACCTGCGATATCTGGTCATGTCTTGGAGTGGCTCACAGGCATATAATGCTTTGGCCAAATGGTTAAATTAAATGACCTTTTTTCCAAAAGATTTTATATAAGTATTTCACTGTGTATTTTTGTCATATTGGATGTAGCTCTGGGCTCCCTTCATGTTTTGTTTTTTGTAGAACTATGTAAGAAGTGGAGGGGTAGATGGTGAGGGAGGAAAAAGGAGAGGGTGGAAGGGAGGAGGAAGCAGGAAGTAGAGGACTTGAGTCTTAGCTGGGTTAATTGATAGGAAGTGGGAGGACATCCAGGTAGAAATGGCAGAACAGCAGGAAGAGATACGGGAGGAAAGTTTGTGTGAGAATAGTGGGAAGGAAAAATATATTTGGATGTTGTATGCAAGAAAATGGACTTTAAATCCATGGAAGGAGATGAGATCAAAGAGGGGGGCAGTGTAAAGGGAAAAGAGGAGAGGACAAAAGATGTAACCTTGGGGCATGCCCATGTGGAGGATTGTAGGCGAAGAGGATGAATTCTTGAAGGTGACAGAGTAGGAGCGGTGGGAGAGATAGGATGAGAGGGTGGTGTCAGTAATACCAAGGTTGGTGAGGATGGACATGAGAGTGAAATGATTGACGGTGTCAAAGGCTGAAGAGATGTCGAGGAGGATGAGGATGGAGGAGAGTTTGGAGTGGCGAGCTTGGGAGAGAAAGTTGTGGATGGTGAGGAGGGAAGTTTCAGTAGAGTGTGAGGGACGGAAGCTAGACTGAACAATGGGAAGGAGGGAATGGGTGTGGTGAAGGTGGAGAGTTGGTTGTGAAGATGCGCTCGAGGAGTATGCAAGGAATGAGATAGGGGAAAAAGTTGGCGGGCAGGGTGGAGAGATTTTTTGGAGGAGAGGGGTGACTACCGCAGTTTTGAAGGAGTCTTGGTACAGTTGGCGTAAATTTGGTGACAAGGGTGTTGTAGTATATTTGTTTTTAGAGCTATTAAAGGGGGGTGGGTTTCTGCAGAATTTCACAATATAATTATAGGGTTCCTTAATAAAAAAAAAGGTTCAAAACCACTGAGCTAAACAATATTTCTACACGGCACCATCATGATGTGTGTATTGCTTTACTTCCTACTTAACCCCTTTGCTGCCAGAAGGCCCTGCAACTCGCCAGATTTCAAGCTGACACATTAGCGAGGTGAAATAGGAGGAAAGTACAGTAATACATTGGCACTACATACGCTACGATTCACTAGCCTCTGGTATGGGGCCTTATCCTATAAAGTGCGATAGCGCTGATCCAGCGCCAGCAGATGTAAAGCTTGATTGTAGAACAAGGTCCATGGTTTATTGCACACCTCCCCTGCCACTGACCTGAGTGCCCGTATCACCAGTGTCACATTTCCCGTTAGGCCCAGGCCTAAGGCGGCAACATTTTGTGGCAAAAATGTCCTCCCCCATTTGCATTTGCCACACACTCTGGCCTATCGGACCTAATGAGAAGGACTTACCTGTGCCGGCCGCCTCCGTTCTGCCACCCTGCTTCTCCTTCAAAAGCGAGCGTCAAATGACGTCACAACCAATGTCACGTGGCGTCTTGTTGCCACGGCAACCATGACATCGCAACGTCAAGACGTTGCGTTACCATGGTAACAAGGGGCCATGCGACGTCACGTTGGTGAAGTCCGCTGCGTCATTTGACGCTGGATTCTGAAGGAGAAGCAGGGTGGCAGAGACAGGCGGCATAGTGGCAGTAAATCCGCTGCTGCGTATCACACTTTAGTGAATCTCCGCCACAGACTCAGCTGAGCTAATGAGTAGCAGACAGGAAAGCAGCTACAGACCTGCACATTTCCTCTATGGTTATTGAAATGTCTCATAAAGGAAAAGTGTAACAGCTCTTTAGATAAACAAAATCCCCAGATCTTTGATTGCTCATTCAGCACATGCTGGCAGCTGGCTCACAGTAGAGTTTGCTTTCAACGTGCTCTGCAATCAGGTCTCCGCTGCTGAGGAGTATGTTTTGCATTTCCTGTAACAAATATTTGGTAACAATAACCTTTAAATATTTTAGAAAGGAATAAATAAAAAAATTAAAAAAAAGAAGGGGGCACCCGGATTTGAACCGGGGACCTCTTGATCTGCAGTCAAATGCTCTACCACTGGGCTATACCCCCACATGGCTTCCTCTGTCTCAAATATGTATATAAGAATATGTATGTTGGAGAATCAGGACTGCATTAGGTATTTCTAACTTAATCTTGCTAAAAAGTGATGTTTTCCCTTTTGTTACTGATTTTTTTTTTTTCAATATCGCTTTCTGACAGTCACCTGAGAATTTTTGGATTTACTCTCAACGTCAGCATTTCCATTTTATTTAACATTGATTCATTCCTTTATTTTATAAACAAAAAAACATGTTGAAAGGTAAAAGTGTGAGTGAGAGGGGAGGGGATTTTATGTAGAAATTCATCATCCCAAGTTTAAAAAAAAAAAAAAAAAAAACCACCGACTCTTAAATAAAATAAATTCATACCACCAAAACAAAAATCCTTAAAATATGTGATCACCTTTCTTATTCAAGAAGCCTTAATCACACCCTTCCCTATCTTTATTATGGTATTCAGAACAAGTGAATCCCAGCTAAAGTTGATTTGAGCAGATCTCCATTATTATCGCCATTAGTACTAATATATTATGTGGTCAAAGAAGCTTAAAAAAGTACTGATGCTCTGTGGGTTGTAAATTAAAAGGTAGTGGTACTCTTTACACCCTAGTACCATCACACTTAAATCACTGAGTATTATTGATTCTTTGTTTTGTTTTATTACGTTAAATAACGTGGCACTTTTTTTTAACTCAATTTTTTTTTAACATTAGTTACACTTTATTATCAACCCTTAATGATGACTAAATATTCTACATAATATAAAATCCATGATGCATTAT
The DNA here is from genome assembly GCF_040206685.1 of Ascaphus truei. Classification (NCBI taxonomy): domain Eukaryota; kingdom Metazoa; phylum Chordata; class Amphibia; order Anura; family Ascaphidae; genus Ascaphus; species Ascaphus truei. The sequence goes on from NC_134486.1 coordinate 297,584,830, forward strand.
CATACCGGTTCACTGAAAGGTATCACTACCTATGACAAATCCGTAAGGCACTTGGAAATTTCAGACTTGGACAAAAAAAAAAATAATGTACATATTTATTTTCCTTCTTGGAACAGTATTCAAATTCAAATGAATACAACCGTGGTAACATAAGTATGCAAAGTGCACACTCAATAATTTGTTTAAACCACAAGCAGAATTTACTTGTCTGTAACAATCTGTAAACGTTTCCTAATGATCTCTCTATTAATATTCTAGTTCATACAATTATTTGATCTAATTATTACCAAGGTTATGTACAGCCCTAGGCGTCATTATGTATGCTTCATAAACTGTACAGGTCGAATTATTTATCTGGGATTATTGGGCTCTTCTAGTACAAATAATGTCATTAAGGAATTTTGCAAAGTAATGATTCTTTAATAGGAATTTATAAAAGCATCGAATCTTCAGACACTTCCGCTGGAATGAGAATAGAGCGTAATCTTTTCATGCCAGGGAGGTCAGAGAGAATATTTAACTCCTTTGTGACTTTGATGGCCACATTATGTCTCTCAGAGATTAAATGAAATGATGTTTCTGGCAAGTTACTGTAAACTAAAAGAGGATATTAGATGCGCCACTAAGAACATAGATAACTAGGTAATATTGCACTCCAACATAGTGGCAAAAAACAGGTTTTAGTTACATACATATTTTGGTTAAAAGAAGATAAGAGCCACTAATAGGGCATGTCCTACACTCAGGGCCGCCGACAGGGGGAGGAGAGCAGGAACAACTGTCCCAGGCTCGACGGCTGTGGGGGGCCTGGCCAGAGGTCGGACCCAACATCTGCTGCTGTGGCCTTCTCCCTCTCCGGGCCTCCTGCAGGGCCTGTCTCTCTCCGCCGGGCCTCCTGCAGGGCCTGTCTCTCTCCGCCGGGCCTCCTGCAGGGCCTGTCTCTCTCTCCGCCGGGCCTCCTGCAGGGTCTGTCTTTTCGTCGCTGGGCCTCCTGCAGGACCTGTCTCTCTCCGCCAGGCCTCCTGCAGGACCTGTCTCTCTCCGCCAGGCCTCCTGCAGGACCTGTCTCTCTCCACCGGGCCTCCTGCAGGACCTGTCTCTCTCCGCCGGGCCTCCTGCAGGGCCTGTCTCTCTCCGCCGGGCCTCCTGCAGGGCCTGTCTCTCTCCGCCGGGCCTCCTGCAGGGCCTGTCTCTCTCTCCGCCGGGCCTCCTGCAGGGTCTGTCTTTTCGTCGCTGGGCCTCCTGCAGGACCTGTCTCTCTCCGCCAGGCCTCCTGCAGGACCTGTCTCTCTCCGCCAGGCCTCCTGCAGGACCTGTCTCTCTCCGCCGGGCCTCCTGCAGGACCTGTCTCTCTCCGCCGGGCCTCCTGCAGGACCTGTCTCTCTCCGCCAGGCCTCCTGCAGGGCCTGTCTCTCCCTGCCCCCCTCCTGCAGGGCCTGTCTTTTCGTCGCCGGGCCTCCTGCATGACCTGTCTCTCTCCGCCGGGCCTCCTGCAGGGCCTGTCTCTCTCCGCCGCCCCTCCTGCAGGGCCTGTCTCTCTTCGCCCCCCCTCCTGCAGGACCTGTCTCTCTCCGCCGCCATGTGGTACCGGTGTCCCACTCCCAAGGTAAGTGTGTAATATTTATTGTGTGGGTAGTGTGTGTGTGTGGGGCGGTAGTTTGTGTGTGTGGTGGGGGGTAGTGTGTATTGTGTGTGTGGGATGGGGGAGTAGTTTGTGGGGGGGTAGTGTGTGTATTGTGTGGTGGGGGGCAGTGTGTGTGTGTGTGTTTTTTGTGAGGATTTGTGTATGTGTGTATGTAGGGGGGGGTATTGTGTATGTGTGTGTGTAGGGGGGGTATTGTGTATGTGTGTGTGGTCATTGGCAGGGATAGAATAGAGGATTGAGTCTGAGGAGGAAGTGGGATTGAGTGGAGGAGGGCATTGAGAGATAGCGGAGGGGATATAAGAGGGGAAAGGAAGGGGGCGAGTGAGAAAAAGGGGGGAAGATTGGAAGACGCGGGGAGTGAGAGAGAGGGGGAAGAGTGTAAAACAGAGGTGGGGAGAGAAATACATGGGGGGAATAGAGGGGAGTGAGAGAGCAAGAGTGTGTGTAAGAGAGAAAGAAAGGTGGGCTTGCATGGCCGCTGACACGGGGTGCAGACATGGGGGTGAGGGGGCCCCGGTGGAAACTGTAGTCCTGGGCTCCAGGAAAGGGGTCGGCGACCCTGCCTACACTATATCCAAATCCTTAGCTGTCTCTCGTGAGCTTCTTTTTATGTGAAGTTAAAGGGGTCATTTTTCAAAGTGGCACGCCTGCAAAACGTGTGCAAAAATACTGCACCAGATTTATCAAAGAGGAAGACCCCATTGGTTTCATAGTTACATAGTAACATAGTTACATATTAGATGAGGTTGATAAAATACATATGTCCATCAAGTTCAACCTATGCTAAATTTAGACGACAGATACTTATCCCATAATTGTATTTACAGTATTTTGATCCACAGGAAGGCAAACAAAAAAACCCCAGTGAAAACATTATCCAATGATGTCTCATAAGGGAAAAATTAATTCCTTACAGACTCCAAATAATATCAATCAGATTTCTCCCCGGATCAACATACTTCCCATGTTTACTTATTTGGTATAACCTTTCCGTTCTAAAACGATTTCCAACTTTGTTTTGAAGATATCTACTTTATCTGCCATCACAGTCTCCATGGGTAATGAATGCCACAGTGTAGCTGCCCTTACTGTAAAGAACCCTTTCCATTTTTGCTGGTGAAAACTCCTTCCCTCCAACCTTAAAGGGTAACCCTGTGTCGTTTGTCCTCCCCTTGGGATGAATGGGTATTTTGAAAGTTCCTTGTATTGAACCTGAATATATTTGTATATAGTTATCAAATAGGGGACTCTTAGACGCCGCTTTTCAATAGAAATTGTTTCCCTTGTTAAATCTGTTGCAGTTTTCCCCTGACAGTTTTTAAGTCAGTATATCTCGATATGTAGGTTGACCAGGCGGCCCGGTTGAGCCGGGACAGTCAAAAAAATTTGGACTTTGTCCCGGGTCCTGACTTTTATAAAATATGGCCGTTTTTTTCCGGCGCAATGGGGGCTTGCCGTTCGCGCATGCGCGGTTGGCGCTTACTGTTCTCGCATGCGCAAAATTTGTCCAGGTTTGTCCTGGCGAAAATATGGTCACCCTATCGATAAGGCCCTGTAACAGATGATCGCCACAAACAGGACGGGACAGCGAGGCCGAGGTAGGGATTTGTAAACACCAACCTGTAGCCGAGAGGCCACATCCGTTGGGCAGGTTCGTCGTCGTGTAGCTGGGTCAGGGTTGGAGAGGTAAGGTAGTAGATATACTCAACGTGATCAAGGGTAGGAGACTGGAGTTTAGTTGAGGTCACTTAGCTGAGGTCGAGGGTAGTAGAAAGTAGAGTGGTAGGTATCAAAGCCGAGGTCGAGGGTTACAGAGGTCAGGGAGGTAGTGTAGAGATCCGTGCTCGAGGTAACTGGAATACAAGACAATGTAAAGCAAGGAAAGACCAGCAAGGCAGGGCATGGCAAGCAGAAGCTTGTGGACAGCACTTTGTCACTAGGTAAGGACTACTATGCTCAGCTGATTTGCAGAAGGAATCGGTGAGCATATAAAGGACGGATAGCCAATCGGTTGAAAGGCTGCAAGGTTGAAATTGATGATTACAGATCAGACTACTGGGTCATCACTGGGCGGAGTCTGCACAGCAGATGCTGATGAGGCTCCAGCTGTACCAGCGGTAGAGTTAAAACGAGGGCGGGTCCTGCGCCTGATCCTGACATCTCAGGGCGGAGCTTGTGCCCGATCCTCACAGGCACTGCCAAATTCTCTGACAGCAGAACCCTTATAAACGTGCTTAGAAGGCTGGAGCCAGGGCAGGTGCCCCGAGGTGAACAAAGAAAACGCCCGAACCTGAGGACGGGCTTTTCTCAGGTTTTGGTTCTAATTTCATTCCATTTCAGAAATGTGTTCTGAAGTTCGACTAGAACTTCCAGGCAACCTTCAAAGTATGCAAAGTTCGCATTTCAAACCTGCGGACCGGCCCATCATTTCTAAGTCATGCTACTTTTCTATTGCAATCCCGTATTTCCACATATCACTTTAAAGCTAACAGGGCTGATTTTAAAAAGGACATCTCTCTTTTACACTGCTCTGAACATGGAAAATAAATTGCAAACATAGCACGTTTTAAAATTCAAAGACCTCTCTATATATCCAGAGATATCAATAAAAAATATTTCTATTTGGAAAAAATTTAAAACAAAGTCCAATAAGGTTCTCAAATTACCATTTGATTTACAAAAGTACAGCCTATAAAACCCAAACGATCCCACTGACTGTAAGCAGGCATACTCAGAGTGGTTTGTAACATGTGCATATTCACCATTTCCCCCTGTGACACTGTACAACCTGCTGGTCAAAAATATTAATAAGCCTAGTAGTTTCCAACCTTTTTTTGGTTAAGGAAACTTATAATTGTGAAATTCTGAGGAACCCCAACCCTTTCTCATAGCATGTCTAAGATCAGATGCATTGTAAGGAACCCCAAACCTCTTTAATAGCGCGTCTGAGATCAGATGAATTGGAAGGAACCCCAAACCTCTCTAATAGCGCGTCTGAGATCAGATGCATTGTAAGGAACCCCAACCCTCTCTCATAGCGCGTCTGAGATCAGATGCATTGTAAAGAACCCAAACCCTCTCTAATAGCGTGTCTGAGATCAGATGCATTGTAAGGAACCCCAACCCTCTATCTATAATAGTGCTTCTGAGATCAGATGCATTGTAAGGAACTCAAACCCTCTATCTATAATAGTGTGTCTGAGATCAGATGCATTGTAAGGAATTCTGAAATTGTAGAGACAACTTTAGGAATGTCTGGGGAACCCGTGTTCCTAGGAACCATGATTGTAAAACACTGAATTAGCCTTTTATCTAGTCTAATAGTCCAGTCTATTCAGAGGTATATAAACTTAAAAACAAAGGTAACTGTACCAGTATGTGCCAGCTGCAATGTATGAGGAGATCCCTAGTTTGTAGATCTTACAAACTATGAGTAAAGGACAATTCATATATAACGAATTAAGTGTATTAGAACTTTTAATTACAGTAATGTACAGTAGTAATGAATACATGTGTAGCCAGATCACCTGATGGCTACTATTACGCCCTTCGGCTGGCAGTAGACCCTGGTACAATCAGTTTGCCAGTAGTTGCTATGGGGTTTTCCCCCTCCGAGGAGCTGCACTTGAGTGACAGCGGGTGGTGGCGACATCAGGCCTGGGCATGACCAATCATGAGCCAGACCTGGTGCCCTCCTCCTGGCTGTACTTAAGGGCAGTACCGCCCCAAATTCGGTAGTTGTACCTTCCCCCACTGAGGAAGGCAGGTCACACAGTGGAAAGGCTGAGATTGGGCCTTCTCCAGTCCTCTTCCCTCCGGGGGAGAGTGAGTGTGGACCATACATCTGCCTCTGCCAGGGAGACAGGGAAGAGCTAGGGCGGCTGCGGGTGCCCTTGGCCTGTAGTGACGGTCCAAGGACTATCTTTCAGTGATAGCTGTGAGACTGCATGGGGCAGAAGCCTGCCTTGTTACTGTGCTGTACAGAAGAGTAATAAACCATTCCTGTTTGCATATACCTCCTGACTTGTGTGTGACTTACTGGGGGGAGAGGTAATAGTTCTACCGTGGGAGATCACCTTCAGTTCCTGGAGCCTATGGCAGATGGAGGTGCTGCACTGGTAAAGAGATATGTGGGGTATGAACCCCAGAAGCCTAGTCCTGTGTCCCCACTACCACCGGCAGATGACTCAGCCCTCCTGTTACCAGCAGGTATCATGCACCCCTTGACCAGTAATGGCCAAATCTCCCACCAGGTGGGGGAAACACCGTTACATATGGAAACCCCAAAATATGTCCTTCGTGTTTACTGTGGAACACCATATTCACCTACCCTGTGTGTGCCTTGCTGCACTAAATCTATAAGTCTAAATGCAGAGTTTTTATGCAGCATAAAAAGGCCAAATTATCCAGGGCCCCCATTCAATATGTTCTGCGATCTTTCCAGAAGACAGATTTGGTTATAAACTTGTTTGGAGGACCGCAGCCTCTCCTTCCATCCTCTCCTTCCATCCTCTCCTTCCATCCTCTCCTTCCATCCTCTCCTGCCATCCTCTCCTTCCATCCTCTCCTGCCGTCCTCTCCTGCCATCCTCTCCTGCCATCCTCTCCTTCCATCCTCTCCTGCCATCCTCTCCTTCCATCCTCTCCTGCCGTCCTCTCCTGCCGTCCTCTCCTTCCGTCCTCTCCTGCCGTCCTCTCCTTCCATTCTCTCCTTCCATCCTCTCCTGCCATCCTCTCCTGCCATCCTCTCCTTCCGTCCTCTCCTGCCATCCTCTCCTGCCATCCTCTCCTGCCATCCTCTCCTTCCGTCCTCTCCTGCCGTCCTCTCCTGCCGTCCTCTCCTGCCGTCCTCTCCTTCCGTCCTCTCCTGCCGTCCTCTCCTTCCATTCTCTCCTTCCATCCTCTCCTTCCATCCTCTCCTGTCATCCTCTCCTGCCATCCTCTCCTGCCATCCTCTCCTGCCATCCTCTCCTGCCATCCTCTCCTTCCATCCTCTCCTGCCATCCTCTCCTGCCATCCCCTGCTGCCATCCTCTCCTTCCATCCTCTCCTTCCATCCTCTCCTGCCATCCTCTCCTTCCATCCTCTCCTGCCATCCTCTCCTGCCATCCCCTCCTTCCATCCCCTCCTTCCATCCTCTCCTGCCATCCTCTCCTGCCATCCCCTCCTTCCATCCCCTCCTTCCATCCTCTCCTGGGGACCAATCAGGACATGGGCAAAATAATGAAGAGATATGAACGGGACAAGGCGCAATTACATGCAATGTTTGCAAATATTCCCAAGATCAACTTTCAAAGATACTTGTAGCTGTCTGATGTTTTAACGGCATTTACCTTGTTTGAACCCATCAAGCCTAAGGGCAAGTCCCCAGTGGCTGCTGCGTTGCGTGCTGCATCGTGCACAGCCCTCTGTGGGGCAGGCCCCTGTGACCCTGTGTGTGTGTGGGCGTGCAAAGCGCTGTGACGCGTACACTGGCAGGAAAGACAAGAATTTTGTCTTCCCGTGCCGCGGCGCGGTCACTTGCTCGGCGTGCACCAATAGAAGGGCAGATATGCCCGCCGTGGCTGCGCCCCCCATCATGGTTCCTCCCCTACAGCTCCCATACAGACCGCCGATCGCGGCTGTAGTCTGTGCAGCAGGGAGCACTTGGGATGCAGCCTAAGCCATTCCCTGGTGGAAATGTATGGTACTTTCATAACCGTGGTAAAATTATGTACACTTAATGGACACGTTTTGAAGCCATACAATATGCTCCAAAAGTGTATTAATATGCCCCCATACATTCAATATTGTGGAGGCATGAACTGTTACCAAAACCAGGGGCGCGCAAAGTTTTCCCCCTGCTTGCTCTCCTCCTATTCTTGAAGCCAGAGGGTCACGTGGGGATGACTTAGCTCAGATAGTGCCAACTCGCCCTTTTTCCTAAGCACGACAAGATCCGTTTCTTTTCTTAGTTTTATTGAGGGAAAACAGGATAAGGTACAGTCTCTTGTTTAGAGGTGTAGGTGTCTCTGTATGTGCTCAGTATTCAAGGGAGGTGAAAAGATACTTCTTCATCACCATTACAGGGATTACAGCAGGGTACTCACAAGTCCAGGGAAAATGGTGGAAAGTAGGTGGTGATGCATACTGGGTGATAAAATGGTCTGGGGGCAAACCATCTGTGGGCAGAACAGAGGGGGAGAAGCAGACCAGCCCATTTGAGAGGAAAGCTGGGGCTGCCATGACAACTCACAGGAGTGTCTGGGGAAGCTGCAACATGTAACAGAAATGTTGCATCTTAATGCAGCATACTGCTGGAAGAGGGGAACTGGCACTGTGTTTGTGAACAGAACCTAACACATGCAGCTGGCTCTAATAAGCTGACAAGCAGGGCTGCAATGAAAGGGGGGTTAAAACAAAAGTGGATACAGGGGTATTCCTGTTCCATGACACTCCCCGTCTGGTATCTGTAGATACCACTATATGGCAGGCTATGTGGAACATATGTGCAATACATACAACATAACGATATACTGCAAAAGTCCATATTTCCATAGCAATGTGATACCGGCCGGTACCACTGGCATCAAAGTCCTTTGGCCAGGCCTTCCAGTAAGGGAAGCCAGGGGGGTGCACAGCTCTTGGTTAGCTTGGCGCACCACAATGTCTTTTGTAAGAGTCTCTGGCACTGCTTCCATTTAGCCTTGTGAGAAAACAGTCCTTTTGTCTCTGTAATTTTACCCACAGAGTACATCCCCTTGTAGGTGCGCCAGTCGTGGCAGCTTGTCGCTCTATCGCCTGGCGTTCGGCAGAGGGAGATGGCTTTTGGCTCCTTGCGGAAGCGGAACAACACTTCTGGACGACTGGTTGTCGAATCTAGTCCAGTAACGAGGGCGTCTTTCAGAGAGATTCCCTGAAGCTGAGTGCTGGGGTTGAACATTACCCGGATTTGATCGGGTTCCTGGGGGTGGTAGGCCCCAGATGATTGGAGGTACCGGCATTCTTCACCTTTCTCCATTAGAGGTGCTGGCTTTGCGTGGCCGGTAAAGACTATCTTCTGGATGAAGGCCACGAGGTTGTTTTTGGTCTCTGGTTCCCTTTTTAGATCGCGGGGGCGCGAAGTGAACCTAGAGATGGCATGTTCTCCATTGTTTGGGAAGCGTCCTTTTGGTGGATGGGATGGTAGCGGAGCCACCCAACTGCTTAGTCCGTCTTTAGAGAGCTCCTTGACAGTTAACCTCAGGAATCCTCTATCTTCCCCTGATGGTGTTCGTTTGCCGTCCCTTGTTGTTTGGAACGCTGTGCACCGTAGGTCATCGGCGCATTTTTCTTGCACGAGAACATCTCCACGTCGTTTGGTGGAACACTTCTGCGTCTCTCTGTTGACTGCCATCGGGAGGTTATTGTCTCCCTGGACGTAACGAAGAACAGTCTCTTTTGTCCTAGTAAATCCCTTCGTGGAGTGTCTCTTTTTAGACGTGTGAGAGGACAGTCTTTTTGACACTGTGGCTTCGCCTGTGGAGCGCAATCCTTTGCGGCTATGCCAGCCATGGCAGCTGGTTGCTTTGTCGCTTGGTACTCTATGGAGAAGGACAACTGTACATCTTAGTCGCGCCATGGCTCGAGAGAGGACTGCTTGATCGTTTATTGTCTTTTGGACGATCCCTTGGTCGGTCACCTTTGGGAGGTTACCTTCTTCTTTCGGGGGTATCGACTCATCGTCCTTAGCTGTCTGGACTGCGGAGCATCCCAGGCCATTGTCACATCCCCCCGATGTGAGGATGTTTTTGTTGATCTCAGGGGCATGACCTTGTCTTATTTCTTCACTTGTCCCTTCGGTCACTTGGAGATGGCCAAGACATGGTTTGGAGAGAGATGTGTGTCCACATTCTGTCACCTCCGTTCTGCGGGCGTCGACATAGTCTTGCCCGTGCTCTTTGCTAGTGCACGCGTTGCCTACTATCACCCATCCTAGGTCAAGTCTTTGGGCGTATGGCGCGTTGTGGGGTCCGTTAAGCTGTTTACGGACTTTATGTACTCTCATGATGTCCCTGCCGAGCAGCAGCAAGATCTTGGCGCCTTGTTCTACTGGCCGGATGTGGTTGGCTATTCCTTTGAGGTGAGGGTAATGGCGTGCCATGTCCGGTGTGGGAATCTCGTCCCTGTTTGTGGCCATGTGGCTGCACTCGATGAGTGTGGGGAGAGCTATCTTCACTCTGCTATCTACCGAACGTATGACGTAACCGCTCGCTCTTCTCCCTGTTGACTCAGTTGACCCTGCACAGGTCCTGAGGGTGTAGGGTGAGGCATTGTCCTGTAAGTTGAATAGGTTGAAGAACTCCGTCTTCGCCAATGATCTGTTGCTTTGGTCTTCGAGGATTGCGTACATCCGAATAGCCTTCTCGGGTTGTCCCTGGGGGTGCACCGCGACAAGGCATATTTTTGCACAGGACAATTTGTCGCCTTCCTTTTCGCATATCTCAGTGCGCTGAGATGTGACGGATGTTGGCTCTCCTTCTTCTTTCTCCCCGCCATGCTCCACTACGGAGGATGGGTTGTGGAGTTGGTGGAGTGTCAGCGCCTCTGGGTGTAACGATGTCACGTGCTTGTCGCTTTCGCACACTGTGCATTTGATCTCTTCTTTACAGTCCCTGGCTAGGTGAGTCGTGGAACCGCAGCACCTGAAGCAGACTCTGAATTCTCCAAGTAGCCTCTTGCGTTCCTCTAGGGACTTCATCCTGAACCCAAAGCACTCGTTAAGTGGGTGTGGCTTCTTGTGTATGGGACATTCCTTGTTTGGGTCCCTTGGTTCCTTGTCTTCGGCGACCGACTGACCGGGAGTAGTTTGGGTCGTGGGAGGCACGTCCGTCCTGTGGACCGAGATGGGTGTTTGAGTGGTACCGTATCTCGCCACTGGTCTCTCACTCCTTAGGCTGCTTGCACTGTGTGTGGTTTGCGCACCTAAGAAGAAGCTGGGATCATTCCTTGTCCTTGCCGCTTCGCGGATGAAGCTCACGAAGAACGAGAATGGGGGGAAGGCGACTTGCTTCTCCCTTTTGTATTTGGAGCCTTGTGAGATCCATTTTTCTTGGAGGTTGTAGGGTAGCTTCTCCAGGATGGGTCTCACTCCACGAGCTGAGTCTAGGGCGTTGAGACCTATTAAGGAATGGTCTTTCCTCACGGACTCCATTTCTTGCAGCAGGTCCCCGAGCTCTTGTAACTTCGAGTAGTCTCTAGTTGTGATCCTGGGGAAGCTGTCGATTCTTTTGAAGAGCGAATCCTCGACCGCTTCAGGGCTGCTGTAGGACTCCTCCAGCCTTTCCCACACTAGGTCGAGACCTACTTGGGGTTGGTGCGCGTTTGCCGCCCGAAGTCTCTTCGCTCGCTCCCTGGATTCGTTCCCCAGGAACTTGACTAACAGGTTGAGCTCTTCCCTTGCTGAGAAGTCCAAGCTGTTGATCGCGTCTTTGAACGTGAACTTCCACGTCCGGTAGTTCTCAGGGCGGTCGTCGAAGCTGATGAGTCCTGCGTGCACCAAGTCGCGCCGGATCATGTACTTGGCTATGTCTGTCAGACCTGAGGCATCGGCGTGTTTGTCCCGTTCTGAGGTAGTTGCTGGGACGGCCTGTGCGGTCGCCTCTTCCTTGGCGTGGACGCGTGATGGCTGCTGGTCGGCGTGAGGGGCTGTGTTTTCCCGTGTGGGTGTACCTGGATGGCGAGCCCGTTGTGGTGCTTCCGTGTGCGCGCTGGCGTGTGGATCACTATTGTGGCTGTGGCTATCCCAGGCAGCATGTACCATTGCAGGAACAGCATCTTCTCCTCGTGGGCCTGGCAAGTCTTCATTGTCTGTGGAGTCGCTCCATCCGTGTTGGGATGGTGCGCTGGTGTTTGCACTGAAGAGGCTCCTTACGTAGTCTTCAGTGCGTCGGACTGGGTCTTCTGAGGCTACCCGTCTGTACGGTAGCTCCCTGCCGTCCTGTTGTGTGGCAGCTTCTAGGACTTCAGCTTGGGCTATGGCGGCTTCCTTCTCTTGATTAAGTGCCTCTAGATCCGCGTCCAATTCGGCTTTTCTGCGCGCAGTGGCGGCATTGGCAGCGGCGGCATTTGCAGCGGCGGCGGTAGCAGCGGCAGCAGCATTGGCAGCAGCGGCATTCTGCTCCTCCTCTTCTATGCGCGCTTTTTCTGCCCTTACGGCTGCCTCTCTGCGACTATATTCGGCCCTGGCACGTGCGGCCTCTGCGGTGGCTCGCGCCTTGGTGGCGTTTGTGCTCGCGCTAGACGTGTTGGATTGTGCTGATCTTGCTGACCTTGATGAGTGTCTGGATGTATTTGAGCGCTGCGATGCGGTCTCCAGGAGGAGCTCTTTTCTCTCGCTTTGGGCGTCTGCGATGGCGGTCTGCACGACGCCATCGCGCTCCAGGTCAATCGCTTTTTGCAGATCGCGTTCCCGCGTGCTGTCTTCTGTGTTAGTTCTTGTCAGATAGGTGAAATATGCCTGTGACAGCGTTACGTAACGTCTATGGCTTGACTTAATCTGAGTGATAGCTTGCTTAATCTGGGTTTCTTGATCGTTAGCACTTGCGACATTACTTATCTCACGATCAGTGTCCTCCCAGGCCTTCTCTAATTTAGCGCGGTGCGCTTCAACGTCAGTTTCGTATTTTTCGCGGGCCTTTTGTGTCAGTGCGACTGCCCGTTTGGGCCTTGCGCCTGCCTGCGCCTGTTGCAGTTGCGCGGCGGTCTCTGTGTCTCAGTGATCGCTCTCCTGCGTGATGTCTGGTGAGGCTCTGAGTTCTGCCATGCTGTAGGTGTGTGTAGGCCTTTTGCCAGTACGTGTGGCGTGCAGTCTTTTTACCTTGTCAGCGATGGGCGTCTGTCTCAGATGATGCCGAGCGGTGTCCTGCAGCGTGCAGCGTGGTGGTAGCTGTACTCACAGGTGTCCGGTGGCGTGGCCCTTGATGGCGCTGGCCGTGGGGACGTGCGCAGGGGTAGGTCGGAAGGTGGCTCCTCACTGTGGGGCTGAGCAGTGGGTGGACTCAGACAGAGAAAAAGGCAGTTAGGAATTGTGAGAGAAGCACTGTTTGTTGCAAGGCTGCTGTGCAGTTTGAGCTACTGGTTGTCTGTGAAAGCTGCAGGCTGTGTGCAGTTGCAGAGGCTGCTCTGTATTTGCTGTGTAAGCTGCTTGCATGTACTGCTGTAGAGGCTGCTCTATATTGTCATGGAGTCTGGAGTAGCCGCTCCTGTAAGTGTCTGTAAGGCACAGATATCTTTTCACTATTCTGGAAGTCAGAGGGTCACGTGGGGATGACTTAGCTCAGATAGTGCCAACTCGCCCTCTTTCCTAAGCACGACAAGATCCGTTTCTTTTCTTAGTTTTATTGAGGGAAAACAGGATAAGGTACAGTCTCTTGTGTAGAGGTGTAGGTGTCTCTGTATGTGCTCAGTATTCAAGGGAGGTGAAAAGATACTTCTTCATCACCATTACAGGGATTACAGCAGGGTACTCACAAGTCCAGGGAAAATGGTGGAAAGAAGGTGGTGATGCATACTGGGTGATAAAATGGTCTGAGGGCAAACCATCTGTGGGCAGAACAGAGGGGGAGAAGCAGACCAGCCCATTTGAGAGGAAAGCTGGGGCTGCCATGACAACTCACTGGGGAAGCTGCAACATGTAACAGAAATGTTGCATCTTAATGCAGCATACTGCTGGAAGAGGGGAACTGGCACTGTGTTTGTGAGCAGAACCTAACACATGCAGCTGGCTCTAATAAGCTGACAAGCAGGGCTGCAATGAAAGGGGGGTTAAAACAAAAGTGGAGACAGGGGTATTCCTGTTCCATGACACCTCCCCTGCTCGGCTCTGGCATCAAATGACGTTGCGGGGTCATGTGATGTTACGTTGCCATGGCACGTGAGGGTTACCATGGCAACGTCGAAGACCAGGTAGGAGAAGTTACAGAGGCCTCGCGCGGTCCCCCCGCCTTGGGGGGAGCAAGGGACCACTATAACAGCCGCGCCCCCTCCGAAGGATCTAGCACCCCCAATATGCGCACCCCTGACCTAACCTGTTCGTTTCGTAGCTGTGTGATAGTGTATAAATCACCTACCACTTCAGAGCTGTAAGATACATATTAACAGATCATACATTGCTGCGTTAAACCCCTCACATCTGTTGCCAGACGCTACGCGATACTTTGTAGCTCAGGACGTACAATAGCAGGAGGAAACTTATAAGTAATCTGGTGAGTTCCATTTTTTCTTCTATAGTTTCCAGCATCCCGTGCCTGGGATATCACGCTTAGGAGCAGCTTGTGGAGCAATGCCTGTGTTACCAGCAACAATTGCCAGCTACTGGCAGCCTGATATCTAATTAAGGTAGGTGCAGTTAAATAAAAAGAACTCGTGACCTATGCAAGGAGTGTGACAGCCGGGGGATGAGAACGCAAGGTGCAGATGAACTATCCAGCTCATGGTGGAGGCGTCACTACGTGCGCGCGCTTCCGGGACTCTTACCTGATTGCCAATGGTAGTTCCTCAAGTGCCTGCGGCGCTGCGCGCGTCGACGCTGCTACATTTTGCCGCCACAACTCAAATTGAGATTTCAGGCTGCAGTTGCGTGACAGCATTACATGAGCTGGTTCAGCCAATGAGGGCAAACCAGTTCCGTGACGCATTCGCCATGCCTCCTGCCACGCCCCCGCTCCCTCCTGCAGCTAGCGCACACATCGCTGGGGCTGCAGGAGTACGCGCGGTGGCGCATATGATAGCACTCGCCCGCGCCACAACCATGAGCTCGGCTTTAGGCTACGGCCAGGGTGAGGAGACGCGCGCTCACGCTCACGAGGCGTGACATCAGCGTCTGCCCGAGCAGGAGCGATTGGATGTCCTGCTCACTGCGTGCTCGATGGGGGGAGGGGGCGTGCCACAGACGGGAGGGGGCATGTCAGGCTGGAGTGGGGCGTGACGTCACATCCTCAGCTCCATCTGATTGGTTGTTGTGACTGCTATGCTCTAATCGGTTGTTAGCCAGTCATGTGACCCGCCATCGCGCTCAAAAAACAAATTCCGCACAGCTCCGGTCCAAGCACACGTGCACGAAGCAGCACTTTGGACGCGTGCATCAGGTAACATGTATTTAAACGCGGCAAAAGTGAGCGCGCACGCGCGTCTCCTCAACCTGACCGGGGTCTAACGGCGAAGGAAAGGGGATTTTAAAATTAAGAGTGAAAGTGGAAGCAGACGCATGTCCGCGTCTGTCGGCTGGACTAGCGCGTGATGTCGCGGACCACCATCTCAGTATATCGCTCTTCCTAATGACGCCATAGAGGACGTCTAGCATACCGACATACATTTCGCGGAAGGGTTGCGCTTTTTCAAGGCATCAATCCCAGTTAATATGTATCATACAGCTCTGAAGTGGTAGCTGATGTATACATTATCACGCAGCTACAAAAATAATAATGTATGGAACAGTTCATACTGCCACAATTTTGATTGTATGGGGGCATATTAGTACAGTTTTGGAGCATCTATTGCTGCCGTATTGTATGGCTTCAAAAAATGTACATTAAGCCAAGTTTGGAGGTATTTGCCCAACCAGCTTATCACTCAACAGAAAAATAGGATAAAAAATCCCAAGAGCAGTGCTTCAGCATGATAGATACATGTATGGGCAAATAGTATCAATTTATAGCCGAGTGGAGGAGGAATGAAATAAAGCTGTATGAGGTATTGGACCCAGTGCACTTGATAGCAGAAATAAGTCAATAACATATGATGTCCATAGGGTGAGGAAATGTCAAACAGTCTTAATAGTACTTCACCAGACTTTGTTAGTCTTACCTGCAGCACTGTTTCTGGTCAGCAACTCCCCTTTAGTCATAGTGGGGAGAAACAATACTCACTTGTACAGCTATTCCTCCATATGTGCGTGCATCACGCAATGTTTGTGTAGATAGGGAGAAAATCCGAAGATTGCAGCGGAGCACAGCTGGAGAAGGGGACCAGCACCATCGATATAAGGTTAAAATGGGTGTTTATTGAAACATGGTGTGGGGGGGGGGGGGGGGGGGGAAGACAAACACACTTCAGCTGTGCTCCGCTGCAATCTTCGGATTTTCTCCTTATCACTCAGCAGTACCACTGATTTCACCCTGCTGGTGATAATTGTTTACAATATCATGAGTGTCTAACAAGCTGTCTGAGGCTAAGGCCCCGCTCCCAGAGTCAGCGCACCCGCACTGCTGACAGACGGTGCGCTGAGATACACAGACCGCGATATGCGGTCTGTAGGGAGCGGGAGCCGGAGCAGGAGGTGGGCGGGTGGTGGGCGGTTTGACAGGGAGGGGGGGCGTGGCTTAAGCGGAGGGACCCACTACTCTCCCCCCCCTCCCTCCACGGACTCGGGCTGGAGCTGGAAAGTAAGTTTAAACACACACACGCAGGCACTCATTCATACACACACACACACACACACGCGCACACACACACACAGGCAGGCACTCATGCACTCATACACACACACGCGCGCACACACAGGCAGGCACTCACGCACTCATACACACACACACACAGACAGAGGCAGGCACTCACGCACTCGGGCACACACATACACACACAGACAGGCACGCACGCACGCACTCAGACACACACACACAGACAGGCACTCACCTGCTTTCACTCCACACTCCTCCCCGCTCCCCGAAGCCTCTCCTCCTCCCGAAGCCTCCCCTCCCCATTGGCTCACAGCCACACACGTCACGCGTCAACGCTAGGAAACACCATTCTCTGGTGTCTCCAGCGGCTGACGCGCCACAGCGTGTAGTCAGCTGTGCAGCCAGTGGGGACCGGGACCGGCTCGCGAGGATTCCCCTGCTGGTGGGGAACTCGCTACATTGCCGCCCGCGCCAACGAGCGCAGCGGGACCGAGGCCTTACTGACACCTTTTATTTTAAGCCAACACTCTAGGCAGGTCATTGCCAAAGAGCTTACAATAATTTATCATGACCAGCATAGAAAATGGATCATTTGGGGAGGGTAAAAATGAGAGATTTAAGCAAAATACATTTACATTTATTTGCAATGGCTTGCAGTAACCTTCCTTGGGTGATTTCCTTATGTATGGCAAAAACAGAGCTCCTTATACTTCCTCCCAAACCTGGCCCTACTACCCCCTTCCACATTAGTGTTGGAAGCACCATCATTCACCCGGTAGCCCAAGCACGCTGCCTAAGGGTCACACTCGACTCGTCTCTCACATTCGCCCCTCACATTCAAAATGTATCTAAAACCTGTCGCATTTTCCTCCGCAATATTACAAAGATATGCCCTTTCCTCTGTTACTCGACTGCTAAAACTCTGACTCAGCCCCTCATTCTCTCCCGTCTCAATTACTATAGCCTCCTGCTGTCCGGCCTTCCTGCCTCTCACCTGTCTCCCCTAAAATCTATCCTAAACGCTGCTGCCAGAATCACTCTACTCTTTCCTAAATCTGTCTCAGCGTCTCCCCTGCTGAAATCACTCTCCTGGCTTCCGATCAAATCCTGTATCTCGCACTCAATTATCCTCCTCACTTTACACTCTTCTGCCCCTACTTACATCTCAGCCCTAATTTCTCACTATGCACCATCCAGACTCTTGCGTTCTGCTCAAGGATGTCTTCTTTCTATCCCCTTTGTATCTAAAGCCCTCTCCTGTCTTAAACCTTTCTCACGGACTGCCCCGCATCTCTGGAATGCCCTTCCCCTCAGTACCCGACTAGCACCCTCTCTATCCACCTTTAAGATCCACCTTAAGGCTGAGTCCCCGCTGGCACTGAGCGTGCTCATGCTTGGAGAGCACTCCAAGCATGAGCGCCGGGTGTCCTGCCATTTACGCGCGGGGGGTGTGGGGGGGGGGGCATTGGGCATTGAGCGCGCTGGAAAGTTAGATTTTTTTTGTTTACATAAGCGCCGAGCGCCGGTGAGCGTGTGTGTACGACTGCGTGTGCACCGCGTGAGCGCGAACTTACATAAATCTATATATGTAAGTAACCGCGGCAAGCGCCGCCCACACAGCGCGAGCAGGGACGCAGCCTAAGGCACACTTGCTTAAGGAAGCATACGAGTTGCAGCGTGGCTAATACTATACACGATACATAAAGCTTGGCCCCCTGCAGGCGCACTTACCTGAATGCCCTCCTTCTGTCTTTGTATGTTCTCCCCACCAATTAGACTGTAAGCTCCTCGGAGCAGGGGCTCCTTTTCCTAAATGTAACTTTTATGACTGAAGCACTTATTCCCATGACCTGTTATTTGTATTATTTGTTATTTAAAAGACACAGGTACATGCTGGATACATGCCTTAAACTTGCCTTAAACTAGCCCCAGCATTTCTGCATTGATTAATGGCCCATCAGATTAACAGCGGCGGTCCCTGGCAGGACTGCCTGGGACCCGTGCTGTGTTAATCCTATGACCCATCGTCAATGCAGAAATGCCTTAAACTTGCCTTAAACTAGCCCAGCACATACCCAGAATGTAACCGGGCTAGTTTAAGGCAAGTGTCACACTGCACATGCAGGATCTCTTGTTCAGCAGTCAGACTTCCTGCACTTCTCCTCCGCACCACCAGAGGGCGCCGCGGACATTTGTGTTTCTATGTATCACGTATGTTCCTTCTTTTCTTTCTCCACATTCCGGCTCCAACCTGCGCGGGCCACGTCACGCTCTCTGCTCTCGCGGAAGTGACGCCACAGGAGCCGCCGGCCAATCCCCGTGTGCACTGGTTTCCGTGCAGCTGTGTGAGGGAGTTGATAACGTGCAATGTGTTGGGAGTAAAAGATGTTACCGAGGCGCCGGCAGTGAATGACCGCATCATGTCCGTGGTGTACGAGCTGGCCTGGCGTCTTCTGCACGCGCTGCTCTGCGCCCAGCGCGCGCTCGTCTGCTGGCTCCGGGTTCGGCTGTGGAACTGGAGCTGGATATGGAGGTTGTGGCGCGCGACGGCTGCTGTCCTCGTGCCGGCCGCCATAGGGTTCCCAGAGAGGAGAGGCGCGAGGCGCGATCAGCTGCTGCACCAGCAGTGTGACTGCAACTGTGCGAGGAGGCACCAGGGGGACTGCAACTGTACCAGGGGGCATCAAGGGGACTGCAACTGTGCCAGGGGGCACCAGGGGGACTTAAAGCACCTGCTGCAGCAGCATAGTCTGTGCCTCTCGGGGGACGGATCAAGCCTGGCAAAGCTGCCCGTACATATAGGGCTGCTGATCAGCGAGGAGCAAGAGAGCTACACGGATGTAGCCAACCTGGTGGTGTGGTGTATGGCAGTGGGCATCTCCTATGTCAGCGTGTATGATCATCAAGGTAAAGCGAGTGCTGTTGGATGTGTGACACATGTATCCGTTTGGATGAATGGCAATCTTCTGTTGTGCAACAATGTTTGAAGTTTAGCATGAGTGGTGGTGGTCAAAGAAAGGGCTGCAAATCACAGCTTCCTGTGCAGAAAATGCACTCTATGGTACATCACAGCTAGAGGTGCTATATTACCAGATCTGTTATACATGTAGAAGAGTACAGCGTTGGGTTTACTGTATCATTGGTTATGGTAGACTAGTTTCCAATGTACACAATGTCTTGGTTAAGCACGCACACAGGCATTACTTGGGACACCGTGCAAGATCAGGTGTGCACCAGTGTTGTCATAGAAACTAAAGTATTCCACCTGCCATCGTAAAGTAAGGCAGCGGGCATTCAAAAATCCCAACTGAACGTTTGCTGCAGTTACATCACTTGGCTTGTGTTTTATGTACAGCTGGGACCGTGCTGAAGAATAGTTTCCAAGACCTTATTAATCTTTTACTGTAACATTTTGCTGTGTTTAGGGCTCTGGGTGGTATTGCTTTATTAAGTATTGGGGATGTGTGACTTCCACACAACATAAAAAGTTCAAAAGAACTTAAATATCCAATTTCTATATTTACTGTGACTCAAGGGAGCTATTAGACTTGCTCATTTGAGCTTCTGTCCTCCAGAGGCGCGCGGGTGTGTGTGATTTTAAGTGATGGTGTGTATGAACCGAACACTGGTATAGTCGTAGTCAGAAGAGAGAACTTGTGTAGCATTAATACTTGCAGCCATTGCTTTAGAAAGTATAGATTACTAGCTGCTATTTTGAGTTTCAAGATAGCTTGTACAACAAAAGTTGAGCCAAAAGAGCATAAGCAAAGCCTTACCGGTTAGAACCACTGTTTACAATTCATGATCCAGTCTACAATGCCATATTATAATTATAATAATAATAATTGTCAGACTATAAATAAGTGGCCTAATGCCATGACTTCTCATTTTGATTTGGAAAAAATGGGGTAAGCTTGCAAAACAGGAGCCTGACCTGGAAAATATGAACAGTAATTCATCATCTAGTTTGGGAAGTAGTGGAATTTTTTTTCTCTTCTCCCCCCCCCCCCCCTCTTATATTCCACGATCCAACCTGTAAAATAACTATGTGGTAGAGAGGGAATATCTACATAATTTCCTGCTTTAATGGGGTTTCCCCCCCCCCCCTTTATCTGCACCACAAAATCTGAATGATATGTTTTTAAGTAGTTGAGGAATAAAGCAGAATTTAAACTTGGGATAAGTTTGAAACTCCACTACATCACCCAACGTATTTACCCATACGCTAGCTTTAAATGTCCCACATAAAATCAATCTGACACTTATCTAATGTTCTATATATTTAAAAAAAAAGTCATTTTAAATGGTTTACAAACACGCATACTGGTTATTTGTGTGTGTAAATAAAGCCTTGGGCCTTGTCCTTGCTGCGCGTGATGGTGTGTGGGGCGCACACAAAGTGCGGCCCTCTATGGGGCCAGCCCCAGTAACTGCCTGCAGAAAGCGCGATGCACGACCACTTTTGCCAAAAGACAAGATTTGTCTTTTTGGCGCAGTGTCCAAGCGTTGGCCACATCACAGTGGCGGTTCAGCCAATGAGGGCGAACCAGCTGTGTGATGTCATGGCCGCATCCCTGCCACGCCTCCCCGTCGCGAGGGATCTGAAGAACTTCAGATCACTCGGATTGGAGGGAACGAGTCCCCCCCCGTCACGTTTACACTGGGGCCGTAGCCTTAGCCAGTTAAAAGCACTACTTCCGTTTATTTAGTTGGTCATGTGAGACTGCACCTTTTTTAAAAAGTATTTGTGCTATAAACTTGGCCACTTTATGGTAGACTGCTGATTGTTCCGCGTTTGCTATACCACAGTCTACCTTCTCTGATGTGTCTCACTATGTTCCTTCTGGTAGTTGGAAAAACAGTAGGGCACTGGCAGTATCCCATGTGATGACCTTTTCAGGAGTTGCTCTCTGATCACCATTACCTCCATAAAGGATCTTTATTGAACCCAACCAGGACTTGCCAACTAGTTCACACTCCACAGTGGAAAGTCGAATCTGCTGATTTTCATGGTAGTCACACTATTAAACAAAAAAAGCATGTCTGGTTCTTTCCTGGGTTAAGTTACACCATTGTTGAAGGCCAATGCAACTTCTTGGCAACTGACAACCCTGCTGAATACATGTACTTAGACTTTGTAATGTTTGCATGGATTGTGGGTTCACAGTACTCATAAAACGTGTTTTTTCTGCAGGCTGGTCCTGCGCAATGTTCCTTTGCCCTCCACTGCTGGACCAATTCCTGCACCCACAAGGACGGTCACTACTTAGACCTGGTCTTTACTGAAACTGTTCCCTTTCTGATTGATCTATCTCCACTCCCCCTTCTGCTCTCTGACATCACCTCTTATTATTCACCACCATTCATTCCCCTCACCCGCTCCTACCTGTTCTACTCACTACTCTCGAGACCTTTGCTCCATTGACCTCTCTGCTCTGACATCTACCCTAAACGCTAACACCACCACCACCTCCTTCTGAATTCTCTGCTCTGATCATCTACAAAGTTCTCCTCATTACCTTCAAGGCTCTCCACTCATCCTACATATCAGTTTTGATCTCTCGCTAGGCCCCTGCTAGCCTCCTGCTCCTTTCCACGCCTTTCACGCCTACTGCTTTATTACCATGAACCTTTTTCCCTCCCTGCCCTTTACCCGTGGAACATACACTCTGTATACGCCAATCGCAGTCTTTCCCCACCTTCAGGCCGCGCTTATAGTGCTGGCGACGCGACCGATGCCGTCGACGCCCACGATAGTTGTAATTTGTTTTACAGCGACGGTCACCAAAGGAGGTGAGCCGCCGTCTCTGGTTTAGAAACAGTCACATGTGGCGACTGTCTCTAAAAAAATCAAATAGACGCGACTACCAAATTTTTTGCCACTCAGTCGCCGTTGCGCTTACTATAAGCGCTGGTGACGGAGTCAATGTATTTGTTTTCGAGCGACATCGCCATCGCAAGGCACTATAAGCGCAGTCTCAGTCAAACCTTCAAACTCGCTTCCTAAATGAAGCATTTCAGTAGTCTAGACTAATGGCTTCTGTCCCACAGCCACTCCTACCAAACATTGTGGCCAAGCACTGCCATCTGCTGCACTTATTCCCTCAGCTGCTGTCTCTGTAAGCCTCCCAACATACCACTTAGATTGCAAGCTCTCCGGGGCAGGGATTTTTCTTCTCCTATAGTCTGATTTTGTTTGTTTGCACTTATTGTATTATAAGTTCCTGAACTGTCTCTCTTTATAAAGCGCGCAGTACATTGTGGCGCTATATAAATAAAGATAGAGTTGCCGCCATGGTACCGGTGCCTTTTTTTGTTTACTGATAATACAGATTGGAGAAGACAGACCATTCAAGGATTCAAACCCGGGCTTTATAACCTTTTCTGAGATTCGGTGGTTTTCTCACAAAGAAAATCAGTTGCCTGTCTTCCTAATGCTGCTCTTTCCTGCTCTGAAGCTGCCGTCACTGGTTTAGTTTCCAACATTCTGGCTTGTTGCAGACCTGGTCCGTAGCTGTACGTCATGCTTAACATAAGCTTCTCCTGTAGTTTCACCCGTGTCACAGTGCGTAGCAGAATTGAAGCTTAAAGTTATTCCCAATGCAGGTTTGAAATAATACTCCATGAATCGCAAATTTTTATTTTTGTCTCCCAACAGATTGTTTAAACTCCCTATTATACAGTTCTCACTGAGGACCAAGGATAGCACCAGAATGTAGCTTGTGGCATAGTGCAGATTAATATCCTATCTATCCTATCTATCCTATCTATCCTATCTATCCTATCTATCCGTTCTGCTAAAGTGCATCATAATTAACACATCCTCTTTGCTTTCAGTAATATCTTTGTCTTTAGCAAATAATTCAAAGTCTTCAGTTTAACAAAACTAAAGGTTTAGTATATAGGGTCATATAAGGGGCACTGGCTTTTAGGGTGGTAGATCTCTCAAACAATTTTTGCTAAAAAACAAATAGGTGCAGGCTCTGTGAGCCAGGAGAGGCTGTGCGTGTTGTGTTGTCTGTGGATGGAGAGGGGAAATCATGCTGTCCGCACTGATATCGCTCAAAAAAAGGAATTTAAAGCAGCATTTCATTCAAAATACTGTGTTGTTTTTTTTAAATCAGTTGTGTAGTATTAGATATTTCAATTAATTTTTTTCACTCAATGCTCTTTTTATTGACTTATAATGTATTACGTTTCACTTTACCAATTATTTAGGTAGCTACATTGCTAACGCCTTGAAATAGGCAGCCATATTGGATAATAGCATTGTTGTAAAGGCAAGGAACTGCTGCACAAACGGGCAAGAGGAAATGCCCCATTAACCCCTCCAGTACTCTAATGATGTATGTCCATAAAGCTGCCTCTCCAGGGGCCCTTTCTGACGTACACTGCACGTTTTTGGCTTTTGCTGGGTTTTTTTAAACAAAAAAAGTATTTTTTTTATGGGATTGTATGCATTGGTGGGTTGATCACGACTATACTGACGATGCGCGCGCGCCTCCTCTCTGTCAGATCCGGCTAGACGGACGGAACATGAGCCACATCGTGTGATTGCTCAGAGACTGGTGACGTGATGCAGAAGGACCAGAGGGTCTGTGGCCACAGAGGTGGCACGACCCTCTGGCACGGAAAGGGTTAAAGTGTGTGTGTTTTTGTTGCTTCTACAGTTTGCGGTTTTCTTCCTAATGTCTTTAAATATTGCAAAGCAGAAGTAGCTTATTTACTGCAACTAGATTTCAGACTGTTGCTGTATGCCTTGTGCGCCCTCTGCAGCTACTGACACTGACGTCACAGCAGGGAGAGATATACTGGCAGACAGGAAGCACGGGGTTTATCGTGATCAGAGACAGGACTGCACAGAGCATCCACTGCTTACCCTAACTCTGAGGCCGCCGCGCCGAAAGACAAAAATCTTGTCTCTTGGCCAAGGTGGTTGCGCATCGCTGCTTGTGTGCGCCGCACGAGCCGCAGTGGCCACTGGGGACCTGGCTTAAGCAGTGACTTCTCTTTGCCCTGCAATGTTGTCTTGACCTGACTGACACGGAAATACATATGTTCTTCTGTGCTCGGGACAAGAAAATCGGGATGTTACATGCAGGCGGAAGTAACATGTAAAGGGCCATTTGGATATTTATAACATCATTCGCCGGCCATACAGACACAGACAGGCAGGCACACAGCAGGCACACAGCAGGCATGTAGGCACAAAGAACCCCGCCCCCTACCTCTAGTAGTTGCTGCTGGGGGGATCGTGTAGGGCGGATGCTGGGGTAAGTGCGGGGGGAACTGCTGGAGAAGCATGGGGGAAGTGCGGGGAATGCTGCGGGGGGAGTACGGTGGCTGCCTGCGCCTCACACCACCTCCTCCCGATCGAGCGTGTGGCGGCCATTTTTTTTAAAATTAGCGCGACCCAGGTTATAGCAGTTGCCTTAGGGCCAGACCAAATGATTTCGAGGGCCTTATACGGCCCTCGGGCCTGACGTTCCGACCCCTGATGTAAAGGAACCACTGTACAGCTGGGGTGTTTTTTAAGACATTAGAAGGAAAGTGCAGGCACACTGTAAAATATCACAGGATGCGGGTATCCGCCGGTGCTCCATATCAGAAGGGAATCCTTGGGTCCCAGGGAAGATTAGAAGAGAGACAGGCACACCGACTTGCTGATCAAAGAAAATGTATTGTGCCAAACGGAACCAACGTTTTTGGCTGCAAATAACCACGTTTTGTCAAGGTGAGGGCACATGTTCTTTAGGACACTTGATGGTTATTGAAAACCTAACATAGATTATGAAGCCAAAGCATATATAAAAGTTTAAGCAAGTTTTAATATTGTAACAATCTCCACAGATGGCTAATATTTTACTGCATTGTTTTATTTCAATACTATGAGAGCCCAGGTATCCCCATATTCACTAAATGGTGCGACGCTTGAAGCACGTCCTAACTCCCATTTGTTTGAATGGGAGCTGGGTCTTTCTAAGGCCTCGGACACGCTTACCGCTGGCGTGCTGATGCGCGCTGAGGCTCAGGGAAAGCGGGTGCTTTCCCTGGCCTTGTGGTTGCTTACCCTGTGCCCTCTCAGCAGTCGTCAGGGGGCGGGCGCGTCACTGGCCGGGGGCGGGCCAGTGACGTCACGGAGCTGGTTTGCCCTCATTGGGCGAACCGCTCACGTGACCGGCCTCTCTCGCCGGGAGGCGGTGGAATTTTAAATTCCCCTAAGACCTGCGCTTCCGCAAGTGCGCGGAAGCGCAGGTGATCCCCTACTAAAGCCGCTCTAATTGCGGCTGTAGGGGCTCAGTGCTGAGCGGGAGCGCGCATCAGCACGCTTCCGCCAACAAGCGCCAAACATGGCCAAGGCCTGAGGCCTCGGGCATGGTCAGCGCTGAGGCGCGCTGCTGCTCGGCAGTGAGCCCCTGCAGCCGCAATGAGAGCGGCTTTAGCAGGGGCTCGCGCACGCTTCTGCAAGCGTGCGGAAGCGTGTGTTTTAGAAAAATGTTAGATTTTGGCGCTCGCCGCCGCGCAGGGCCGGTCACGTAAGCGGTTCTCCCAATGAGGGCGAACCAGCTCCGTGACGTCACAGCCCCCCCCCCCTCCCCCGACACGGCCACGGACGGCGCGCAGTCTAAGGCCAGGGAAAGCACCCGCTTTCCCTCAGCCTCAGCGCGTCTCCGCACGGGCATGGACTCAGCCTAACCCGTGGCACCCTTTATGGAGTATGGTCCTTACGGTTACGAGAGAAGGGGAATATTGGAGAAATACAGTATTGCCCTGTAGACAATCTGAATCGTGTGCAATGATCCATCATTCCTGTGATCAGGAGAACGGGCTTGACAGGCCATTTGATTAATGTCACACATTTGAAATAGCGTAATAAGCGTGAACTTGAGGTGTTGTAGTAATTGTGATCGCTTTCACAATACATTGTACATTGACAGCCTTGCCTCACTCAACCAGTTCCAAATGTGGTTTGTTTCTGTGCAAACGAAAACTACCTTTAAGAAAAGTGCAATCATGCTGTTCAGTGTTAAATTCTCTAGCAGTTCTCTATTTTGCAAATAAGTGATTACAATTTTAACTACTATTTGATCTTGAAGCTTTTTACATTTCTTGTCTAATCTGTCCTTGACTCAGGATATCTGTCCTACCTTTCAGAGTAAGACTTTATGGGATCCGTTTGTGAAGTGTAAAGTGTGCTGTGTAACAGATTTGTGCACGCTCACCGCCTCATTGTGAAGCAGCCACACCCCCCAGAAGCTGATATTCGTTTAACTCATTGGATGCTAGTATCTTGCCCCACCCGAGCATGTCCTCTTAAAACAAAACTAGAAAAACACTAACCGTTACACAGCACTGGGCTGTGGGGAGAGCTCCATTTTTAACCTCTTAACTTAAGCGTTTGAGATTCTCCTGAACAGGGCATCAAATAATAAAATAAATGGGAAAGGGCTCTTAACCCCTACAGTGCCAGCTCCGTGTCCACCGACCTGCCATGTCACGTAACTGCTCTTCGAAGGAGACAGGCCCAACCCCACCTTCAGTTTAGTACAGCCCCTGGGTTGGCACTTTTCTTGGTACATCGAGGTACTTAAAGGGGTTAAAGGAAGTATAAAAAAAATAAGATGACAAACAATGGTGATGAGTGACAACTTCTGCTTTAAACTATGAATGAAACATTAGTTACTACTAAAACAAGTACCGTGTGTGTGTGTGTGTGTGTGTGTGTGTGTGTGTGTGTGTGTGTGTGTGTGTGTGTGTGTGTGTGTGTGTGTGTGTGTGTGTGTGTGTGTGTGTGTGTGTGTGTGTGTGTGTGTGTGTGTGTGTGTGTGTGTGTGTGTGTGTGTGTGTGTGTGTGTGTGTGTGTTATCCTGAAGATTATCCATCTGAATGGAGATTATCTCTTCAGCATGGAGGGGGGTGTTTTGTCACCGCACATTGAAGGGGTATAGTAGATGTACTAATGCTTAAGATGGCTCCCATGCATGAGTAAAACAAATCCCAATTGCATGTTCTATATTGTAAGTGCATGTTAATTGACAAGCATCTGGTGCAGACATTCTGCAATTAATCCACATGCTGCTCTAACCTTTTACTGTAGGACCTGAAACGGACCACTCCGAATCATGGCCTGTCTGGTATTCTCACTATTATTGCTTTTAAGTATGTAATTCAAGGTGATCTTGCACATTATCCTTCACCCATAAGTTTTATTCTTGGTTCTTTACTAGTGTGTGTTGGTTCCAGGTTGCTCCAGCTGGCTCTGTCCTCGCTGCTCAGTTTTAATAGCAAACACAGGCTGTGTTGATGTAAATAAGGTGCAGGATTTATGTGGTTTTGTTTTTTATTTGATATTTTTGTCCTCCTAGGTGTCTTCAAACAAAATAGTTCCAGGCTTATGGATGAAGTTTTAAAGCAGGAACAAGAACTTCTGGGCCATGAGCATTCCAAATATCCGCTGGAGTATGCCAATGGCAGCACTGACAAAACAGAGGAGGGTATGTTTGGATGACCAGTGTACCAATCAGATTGTTCCCTGAATGTTTATAGGCTGCTGTGCCAATGAGGGGGAGGATATATTTCAGCTGTTGTAACCGAGGTTCCAATGCTTCTTTTCGAGACTGTGTGTGGTGTGTGGGTTTTGTTAAGGTGCTATCCAGGTCAGTTTCAGTCTTGTAGTAAAGAGAAAAACCTCTGCTAGAAATAAGACGTCAACTTGACTGTCTAAATAGGGTGATCGGATTTCCAAAAGTAAGAAAAGCGAAATATTAAAAAATAATTTCTAAAACAAATCATATCACTTACCATTATAATATTTTTATCTGTCTAACGTCCCTAATTATGCTGTATTAAGGATTTTACGCTCTTTCCTCTCTCGCGCGCTTATCATTAGCACAGCAGTATAAACAAAACAAAAAAGGGGGGGGGGTGTGGCACGAGCACGTGCATTTTTTAAGTAAAACTGCTTTGTCTTTTGTCACAGAAATTGTATTTGTGGTGATGTTTTTAATGAAAAATCAAAACACAATTTCAGTGACAAAATGCAAAGAAATCTGACTTAGAACGCGCGTGCTCGCCACACCCCCCCTGGTTTAGCTATTTGCACTTCAATATTTATACTAACTGAATTCCGTGTGTGTGCGTCTATGCTGCTGCTGTGGAAGTGTCTGCGCATGCGCGCCGAGATGCCAACACACTGACGTCACTTCCTTGACTGTACTTCCGTCACCATGAAGGCGATTTACTGCAAGGGAAATTTTCGTTTGGTAGGTGCCAGCAAAGAAGCTTCACTTCAAAAACATAACACACCTGTATGGGGATTATGGCCCGGTTCTCAGGTCTGGTAGAATGGGCCAATCTGGTTATTTGTCTTCTCCGTGTTGGACCCCGTTGTTTTGTGTTGTATAACTTTTTGTTTTGGACTATGTTGGTTTTAGTTTTCATAATGATTGATTTATTTGTAATGTATCGAGCATTGTTGGGGGTTTAGAGCATGGGTGCGCAAACTGGGGGGGCGCGGGCGGTTGCAAAGACCCCGCGCACTTCCCCAAGGCATTTAAATTAAATGCCCGAGGCCTCTGTAACCTACTTACCGGGATTCAGAAGCCTTGTTGTGCCGCGTCGCCATGGCAACGGGATCATGTGCCGTCACCCGCAGCGTCATTTTGTCGCCAGTAAAAAAGTAAGGGGGGAGCAGGCAGGGGGGCGCAGCTCCAAAAGTTTGCGCTCGCCTGGTTTATAGGATGTTGCTATATTGTGTGTTGGAATCTGGAAAGAGATCTTCACTGCACAGGATTAAATTATTCTCTTTAATACAACATGGTCTCTTTCCGCTATCTTCATTGTATCGGCAGTTCTTGGTGTCACAACTGCTCTCGCAATGTCCCATTCATACACATTTTGTGGGGAGTTCAACACAGGAGTTTTGGATGAATGGGGCATTATTCTAAGAGGTGATAATAGGTGAAGGAAAAAGTTCATTGTAGCCTTGATAGCCGCCTGAGCAGAAAGTTCTGTGCGTTGTGAGTTTACAGGTCTTCCCATTAACCTGTTCTAAATCCTTTCAATTTCCTCTGCACAGTTCTGAGCCATCGGCCCACCTTGAAGGTGCTGTCCCCAGAGGACGGGAAGGCGCACATTGTGAAAGCTGCTCAAAGTTTCTGCCAGTTAGTAGCCCAGAAGCAGAAGAGACCAACAGACCTGGATGTGAATGTCCTAGACCATTTACTAAGAAGTAAGTAATACATTACTGTCGGTACCATTCTCAGCTTTTTATTCACTAATATGAAGAAAGAGAAATTAACAGTAAAGTTTTTTTTTTTTTAATTAACGTAACAGATACCAGAGCGGATTTACAGTGTCGTTTGCCTATAACCAGTGCTGTAGTGGAGGGTGTATACCATATACCCTCGGAATTTTTGAACCATTGGGGTATGCCCTCTGCTTTACAGAAAAGTAGAGGAGAGTATACAATATGGTTTAAAAATAACTTAACTTGAGCACGTAACTAGCGAGCTGTTAAATCCTCGCTGTGTGGGGGTCCCGAGGAGCATGTCGGAGCACTGGAGGTTGAGCCCAACTTCCATGGGGCCTGTGCGGCCTCTCTACTTGCTGTGGCCAGGGTGGAGGGGGGAGCCCTCACTCCACGGCCAATTCCTCCTCCCCTTCCTATTTACATTTTCCTGGGACTCGGACCAGAAGTTGGGCAGGTGTCACACTGTGAACTTCAACCTACGCTGCGTTGCGATACGTGATCATCCCTGCATGTGCCCTGCAGCAGCTGCAGATCCCACCGAAGTGACCCTGGTCAAAGCAGGCTGCCACCTATCCCTCTCCCACGCCCCCTAAGGTAAATTTCATATGGAGGAGGGGCAGGGGGGGGGGGGAGAAGATGCTCACAAGGCCACTGGCACGGAGACAATGGTGGGACTCTAGAATTTTTTTTTTGCATATTCATTTTTTCTGTTTGTGGGTGGGGGGGGGGGGGGGGGCCTTTACCTGAAGGTTCAATTTTTTTTGTTTAGAGTATTACGGTATAACACATATAGAGATATAGATCTATCTATGGCATTGGCTATAATCTCCATAGTTGTCCTGTCATTCACAGCCTATGTAGTAATAAAGATGGGCTTTATCACACCCATTTGTAAGGCTGTACTAAACTACCCAGCGTGCGGGTGTTTTTTTCTTTTCTTTTTTTAATTCCTTGCTTTGCTACTAGAGGGATATGTGGTACATTGCAGCCACATGTTAATTATTTTCCCCGCTATAAAGGGCGTTTAGAAATAGTAAAAAGTGCACTACTGTTAACATTAAGTGATACAGACAAATTGTGAATAAAGAAGTGTGTAACTAACACTAATCTAGAGGTCTCATATACCCAAAAACATATAACAGATCATTGCCAATAAAAATATATACAAAACCGTGTGCAGGGGTAAGAGAGGGAGCGCCTGCAGCTGTGAACAAGAGGGGGGTGGCTCAGCACCCCCAATCACTAGAGGAAACGAAGACAAAAAAGACACAGCGCAAAAACGCTCAGTGAAGAACGTATATATTGATTCATATCAACACAATTTTAATCAATATATACGTTCTTCACTATGAGCGTTTTTGCGCTGTCTTTTTTGTCTTTGTTTCCTCTAAAGGGCGTTGGTTGAGGAAATTGGCTATTTAACCACCGCAGCAAGCTGACTGCTATAGGTTTTGTATGGGATTGACTGTTGCTGGTCTTATAGGAGTTGGAATTGGCAGGTTGCAGAGTTTTTTCACTGCTTGTATATCTCCTCTCCATCCTCAAGACAACAAAGGCTGCACCATAGAAAAGGCTATTGTGCCATTCTAAGATTAAATACCTGGTCTTGAATAAAACTATAGTCCTCGGCAAAAGTTGCATAACGTCTGTTTCTGACGTTATCATTGGAAGTCTTATCTTATGATTAGAGCTTAGCCCATTAGTTTTCATTAGCCAGGGCCGATTCTCTATTGTAGGATTTGAATTTCTTTGGTTGGTGGATTCTTTCTTTTTCAGAAACACGATTATTATTTTATGCCTTTCCTTAGTCTACCCGGCAGAGGAAACTGGGTGGGAAACATCCTCTCCGTTAAAGGAGACGTGTAGTATAAACCTCTGTAATGCAGAGTAATTTTGAAAGCATTTTCTCATAATTATACTCTACGGGTCCCTGTATCACACAAGGGGGTAACTCTATGGCTCCCTCTTTCGCCCAACGTTCTGTGAGGCTTGTTTTAGCTGCTTGGTTAAGTGTACCTGAGAGAGGGGTAAAAACGTTCTGTACTCTTCTGCCATAATAAATGTAAGACCCGTCTGTGCTGAGTGTGACACAGCGCTTACTCCATTGACTGACCTAGTTTTAGGGAGCTGTTGAAAGGCCCAACTTTGGTTCTGATGAAGTTAATTGGCACTAAAGTGCACCAGAAGAAAGGTGAAAGATCAGTTATGATAGGAACGTCACAAGACCAAGGGTTTCAGGGCACTGTTATCATTTCCCAGATACAAAGGGAGGCTAGAGCCACATGCTAATGCCAGGGGTGACAGATATAGTCATTGGATATATATAGAGAGTGCTACTTCATTAAGGAGTAAAGGATGCATTAGACGGTATTTATGCAAATGCATTTAGTATGATCAGGGCTCAAAAATATTTGGTAAGGACACACATCCTAAATATGGACTGAAGCGACGGAGCACAAGGTGGCAAATCTGTTTGCACTGCTACTTGAGCAATTTCTGGTTGTCTTGGTGTTTTAAGCGTTCATTGGTTTTATTATTTGGTGCCATCTATAGAAATATTTATCCTTGATTCTAAGTATAATGCATTCTGTATGGCCTCATTTCAGTTTCACAAAGGTAATGCATTATTCATACTTGGTAATACATTGACCATACGATCATTGTCACGTCCATCCAATACTGAAAGAATGCTTCACTATCTCTGCATAGTAATGCTGGCACAAATCAAAAGTGCAATATTTTTTACATTTGTGTTACTGGGTCTCTGTCCTTTATGTTTAAAGACTAATCTACGTAAAGTCATTTACCTCACAAAGTTTAAAGGTAAGTGACAATCTGATGATAAATACATGTTCTGGGATCATTTTACATTTCATTTCCTCAGGTACGCAAGGTTTCCCTGACCCTGATCTAATACTGAAGTTTGGATCTGTAGACAGTACATTAGGCTTTCTGCCGTGGCACATCAGACTTTCAGAGATCATGTGAGTATACACTGTATGTCTCTGATGGTGTTGGGGGATCATCTTTTGTATATACTCTTCTAATGTAAAAACCGTGAGCTGTGAAAACCGAGAGAGACTCTGAATTAGATTGTAACATAATACATTTACGTGATGAATCTTCCAAATGCTGGAGAAAGGTCCTACCTGTGCATGTCAACCTGATCTCATTACTCGGGAGAGAGGATGTGAAGGATGGTGTACAACTTGGGGAGGATGTGAAATATATTTTAAGGGATACAGCCCCTTTTAAGGTTTAGATTTATATCTATCGCGCTCTCTCTCTCGCCCCCTTTCCCTCTGTGTCATGGTGACTACGTGTGCTGCTATACCTGTGTGGCAAACAGGAGGCCTGATTCTCCGCCACTGGGGAGCCTGGGGTGTATGTATATCTACTAAACAGCGCCTCCACCTGAAAAGGATCCTCACATAGTAGGATTACCCCTCCCAAGACATATGCCCAGTAATACACACACAGAGTATGAGGAACAGTATTTACTGGGAGGTAATAAACAATGACATCAATAGGAACAACAATAGACATATGTATACCAACCCGCGGAATATCCCCACAGTACTTGGGTGCAGGGGCACTAGTGTCCAGACCCCAATGGCCTTTCCCATCCCCAAGTGTGAGACAGCGCTGCCCACGTGAATGTTGGTGCACTTATGCGGATACCTTCCCGGGCGCTCCAGCCCCCGGGTGTAGCTGAACAACCATCAACGGGCAGTCTGCTGCAATTATGCCTTCCGCCTCCGCATGGACGTCCCACCATAGTCACTGAACATAGGTGGTCTGATCCCAGACCACAAGTTACACGTCACTGTGTGGCGTAGACACTGTGTCCCTGATACTGCACAACACAGGGAAAAATGTCCCTAAGTAGGATCTTCCCTATAGAGCTGCACGTGCCTACTGTGAGTCGGGGACTAACTGGGGCCTGCAGGGGAAAGCTGGCCTAGTCCCAGGGCTACTGACACCTGGGACCCTACCTCCCTCTTCTGTACCCTGCTCCCAACTGTCCCCACTGTCCTCACTGTTTTAAATGCAGAAGCTCTTATGGCTGCCTGGCAACATGTAGACTGCAGCCCCTGAGGCTGATGGGACTTGTTGTTCCAAGCGGATCTATGGGTGTAATGACCGCCGCTGGTATTATACTGCGCATGCGCCAGGTGTACAAAGATGGCCG